>NC_046659.1:143545788-143545981 GCF_010883055.1 Belonocnema kinseyi | reverse complement strand
TGTCGACTAAGCCACATTGCGCCCAATCCCTCTTTGTGTATAAAACTTTCTATCGCGTATGTTCGAAAATTTTATAAGTAAGAAGACTCACTAGAAAACGACATTTAAGCCCCCACTGTCGACTAAGCCCACTGTCGACTACCGCCCCACTGCCCCCCCTCCACTGTCGACTAAGCCACATTGCGCCCAATCC
>NC_046659.1:143466774-143545778 GCF_010883055.1 Belonocnema kinseyi | reverse complement strand
TAAAACTTTCTATCGCGTATGTTCGAAAATTTGATAAGTAAGAAGACTCACTAGAAAACGACCTTTAAGCCCCCACTGTCGACTAAGCCCACTGTCGATTACCGCCCTCCCCTACTGTCGAGTAAGCCACATTGCGCCCAATCCCTCTATGTGTATAAAACTTTCTACCACGTATGTTCGAAAATTTGATAAGTAAGAAGACTCACTAGAAAACGACCTTTTCCAAAGCGACTGAACCACCCCAGCAATTTTCTAGCGGCTGCTAAAATATGAAAGGACTTGCGAAGTTGAGAAGCTCAACTGCTCGTGATATCGATAAATAACGAGCGGGAGCATGATCTAAATAAAGAGCAGGTTCGATGACATTCCGCGTGAAAGCACGAAGCACCTAACTGTATGAAAGAAAGAAGTATACAGGCAGTCTCGCAACATCTTTCTTTCATAAATCGACTTGGAAAAGTTAGCTACGTACGTGAGTACAAGTTCCAATCGATATCGCATTCGTGTCGATAATGCACGAGCTCCATGCGAGAAAAGAAAGACGATTTGCCAAAGGGGGAGAGTTAAAAATAAAGGAGGGGGTGGGATCTCAACTTCTGAAGCCCAGGCTGTCCAGTGCATCAATTTCAACTTTTCCTGGCACTCCACCATTCTTAGGAGTCGCATTTTCTTCCACTTAACTTTCCGGCGATAAGGCGAAACCCTTCGAGATGAGGGGTGGCGAAAGAGGACCAGGGGTAAGTGAGCATGCAAGTAAAGTTGTTCTTTAGTTCGTTAGGATGGCTGAAGACTAGACAGGAGAGGATTTTCTCGAGTTATGAGGCCCGAGGTGAAAAGATAACCTGAACGCATTACTCACGAATTCTAAGGAGAGGCTGAACGAATCAGAAATGCATCTGGTGTCGATCGATGCGGAGTTGGGATATTAGGCAGGGAACGCGATTCGTGTTTAATGCGAAAATGTATAGCTCAGTTCCAGCCGTCAGAAAATTTTGCACACATAGAGAGCTGTGACTGATTCAATTGACCCATAAAGTTTTTAGTTGGAAATTTAAATATTTGGCGGAACAATAATCTAATGCGTAAAAATTCATTTTTTGATTGAAAATTCAACCGTTTTTTTTTAATTCTCCTTTTTAGACTAACAATTCAACTATTTTAGTAGATAATTGAACAATATTATTCATAATTCAGCTAATTGGTGAAACTCTATTCTATTGATTTAGCTTCTCAATTTTTTATTTTATTCAATTCTTCATTTTTTTAATTCAGTTTTTTTTACAATTTAACTATTCATTGGCAAAATAATTTTTGGCTTTTCAATTCAAAATAGTCTGATTACAAATTTATCTATTTGAAGGAAAATTGAATTATTTTGTTGGAAGTTCGTTTTCTTTGTTAGTGGAAAATTAATGTTCTTAACTGAAAATTCAACAGCTATATTTCTTGTTGAAAATTAATCTTTTTGTTAAAAATTTAACGACTTGGCTAAAAATAACATGCATTTTGTTAAAGATGCATCTTCTTTAGGAGAGAATGAATCTTCATGCTGAAATTTTAATTATGTTTGAAAATTCGTATTTTTATTGAGAAATTAAATTCTTCTTTAAGAAATCATCTTTTGGTTGAAAATTGAACTATTTTGCGGAAAAATGAAATTATTTCTTTCAAAATTGATTTTCTTTCTGTTGAAAATGAATCTTTTGACTAGAAATTTAGCAGCTATATTTCTTCTTGTACGATTACAAAATTTGAGTTTTAGTGAAAAATTGAAAATAGTCTATCCCGTTAAAACTAATTTTTTTATTTAAAATTTAACAGTTTTTAAAAGTGTCGTCTTTTTTGTTATCCATTCAACTATTTTATAAGAAAATTTAACAATATTGTGAATAAATAATTTTTTTCACTGAAATCGCGAATATGCCATTAAGGTGAAAAATTTACTTTTTTGTGTTCATAATTCAACTACTTGATTTAAAGTCGATTTTTGAGTTAATTTAATTAAATATTTTATTTATTTATCTTCTTTTTTTCCTTGACAATGTAACTTTTAAGTAAAAAATTAATTTTTCAAACCTTGAGTTTCACTATTTTTTGTGAAAATATGTCTTTTTCGGCTGAAAAATCCTGTATTTTACGGAAATTGTCGAACTATATCTATTAGTGTGATTTTTTAATTCAAAACTGAAAAATATGGCTAAAATTTAATGAATTTTGTAAAGAATTCATCTTATTATTATTTAATAAATTTATTCTCAATTAAAAATTATTCTTCTTGCTTCAACATTCATCTTTTGGTTGCAAATTAAATATCTTTGTAAAGAATTGAACTATTTAAGAAAAAAATTGTATTATTATTTAGAATATTCGCTTCATTTTTTAGTTACAAATTAAACTTTTGACTGAAAATTTAACAACTATATTTCTTCTTTCAAAATTAATATTTTTAGGTCAGACTTTGACAATTTAGCTGGTGGAAAACTAATCTACCAGGTCAAAATTAATATTTTGATTGAAAATTCAACGTTTTCGTTAAAATTTCGTCTTTTTGGATTAAAAATTAAAATATTTTTGTAGAAAGTTAAACAATATTATGGAAATTTCGTCTATTCTTTTTTTATTTAAAAAATTAATTTTTTCACTTGAAAATGATTTCGGTTAATTAAATGAAAATGTTTATTTATTTATTGGATTTTTCTGTTATTTTTATAGCTTTTATATTTCACTTTTTAGCAAGAAATTTATTTTTGGTTTCTTTAATTCAAAATGGTTTACTTTCAAATTTATCTATTTTCTTTAAAATTAGTTTTTTCCCCTCAAAATTGAAAACGTTAAACTCTAAATTTTACGGCTCTATTATTAGTGAAAATATTTCTTTCATTTGTAACAGTTAATTTACCTATTTGATTTAACTATTATATTTTTGGAGAAAATTTAGCTCTCTTAGTTGAAAGTTCATGCATTATGTTTATATCCCGTTTTTTATAGGAATTAAACATTTTTGTTTGAAAATTCCTGTATTTGATTGAAAAGATATTTATTATGTTGAACATTCGTGTTTTTTCTAAAAAATTAATCCTTTTGCTTGGAAATTCATATATTACGTTAAAAACTAATGTCTTTTCTTGAAAATTTGTAATTTTTGGTAAAACAATTAAGTGAAAAATTCGCTTCTTCGTTGTCTTTCAAAATTAATTTTTCAAATTAAGAAGTTAACAACACTCTTTTTATTATAAATTTATCTGTTAAGTTTTAAATTCAATTCCCTACCTAGAAATTAATATAATCTGTTAAAAATTAATCTTCTTTGGCAAAAAGTTAACGCCCTTGAATAAAAATGCATTATTTTTATTGATAATTACCGTTTTTTTAAATTAAAATTTTACTGTTTTTTTATTGTACATTTATCTTTTTTAGTTGAAAATTTATGTTCTCTGTTAAATTTTGTTTTTAATTAACCTAAGAAAAAATCTGAAGCATGAGAACTGTTTCCAAAAATCACTATCAATTATTCCGAAATAATTAAATAAGCAAAATATAAAATAATCTGAAAATGAAATTACAGAAACGAAATATTGTAAAAAATTCAGCATAAAATTTGTTATTGTTAAAAACATTAAAATGGTACGAAATTCTACGTAAGAAAATTATTCACATCATTTATACGGCATTTTTCATAGTATACTTTTTTTTTAATACAAATCTACGTAAAAAATACATTTTATAATAAACAATAAACCATAGTTCCTCATGGTAAAATAGATTTATTTTTTGCTTTTAAAGCTTGAACTGGCTAGCAAATTTGCTAAGCCCACTTTTAAAATTTTTTCAGGTCATAAAGCATGACAATGTGATAAAATAGAACGATCTAAATGTCAAAGATATGCTAAAATTAATTGCAGTCTTAGTTTCGGATAGTGGAAAACCCTTTAATAAAGAGCGTGTCGTCACATTTAGGGAACGATATATCAAATTGGCTTCGGGGATTAAGTGTGTAGCTATAAATGTCATAAAAGGGTGGCGCTCTTTTAACCCTATCTTAATATCTTATTCTCAATCTACTTAAAATTTCAAATACAGTGAGACCGTTATAAGAATAGAAGAAAAAAATAAATTGGAAAAATTCTGACGAATTTAAGTTGTTTAAAATCCTAGGAATATCGATAGGGCTAGAAAAATAATTATCTGTAAGAAAAAAATTCTCAAAAATGAAAGAAAAGAACGCTTTTAAATTAGTTTTTTTTTTCAATAATAAATTCATTTAGTTTAGAATGCGTCATTTAAAGTATTAAAAATTTAACAATAATTGATTTCACGAAACGAATTTCAATTTATTGAAAGCTAAACAATTTACAGGTTTGAACGCGAAGATTTAAATTTATTTAGTTCAAAAGCTTTTATTTAATTTTAAATTCTATTCAAATATTGTTTCAGATAAAAATTTTTGTATTTTAAACCCAGTTGACTTACATTTTTTAAATGAAAAAAGAACCAATTTTATAATATTTGGAACTATTAAAATCTTTATTGAAATGGATAAATTATTAATCAAATCTTTGAAGCTAAATAAAATAACGTTGTTTGTTGTCTTGTATTGATGTATTTAATTAATTTAAATTTCCGGGATTCTATATATTGCATATTCATTTTAATATTTTTGCTTTCCAAGCTACTTGCAATTTGACTTACTTAGATATTTTTTATTGTTTCAGGTGAGTACCTAGATATTGTGGTATCAGCTTAAAAAACAAACGACATAGCCGCTTATTATGATGTAAGTAGCGATTAAAAATTTTTTTCATCCCGTAATATTTATAATAATAAGGGCGCTACGCCCCCCCCCCTCCCACTCCATTATGATTCTTTAAGCCTGAGACGATGATTTTTTTTTAGTAACTATTATTAAAAGAAGTGCAAAACTAGTTTAGAATGATATTTGGGGTGAATAACTACAAGTCAACATGAAAAAATTTATTAATCTAAAACGCCCCATAGAGATTAAATCCACCCTTACGCAAAATATTCAGTCCCATTTATTCTAATTGATTGTGCTCTTTCAGACCAGTCCTAAAAAGTATGTTTGGACACTCCTGAAACAACATTTTAGAAAAGAAAAAAAATTTTGATGAGAAAAATTGTTGAGCCCAAAAAAACACCCCTAATAAAAAAGGGCAGAAAATCGCTGTGATAAAATATGTCATTGAAGACGGTCTTAAAATATGTATTTGGTATCCCAAACAACATGGAAAATTTCTACAAAATGTAGGTAAGGGAAAATTTTCAGGCTAAAAAAACCAAAAACCCTCAAGTGAAAAAATTCGTCAAAATTTTTTTTTGTCCCAAAAAATTTCCTTATCTTAATATTTTTAAAATTTTTCAATAGGCTGTTTGTTGTATCCAAAGATATATTTTAAGGACAGTCTCAGTGGGCGCACTCTTTTAGGGCTGTTTTTGTAAACTTTTTTCTTTAGAGGTGTTTTTATTTTTATGCCACCAAATATTTTCTGATCTACATTTTTTCTAGTGATATATTGTTTGGGGTATTAAAAGACATATTTCTAAGCGGTCTTTTTAGGACTCTGAATTAGGTTCATTTCCAAGAACTTACTTCGTTAAGGGTGTTTATTTTTTTTTGGACCTCAAAACTTTCACTTATTTTTAATTGTTCTTCACTTTATTATATTATTAAATTTCATTTTAAAAATTCGCAAAAATCGTGCTAACTTAGTGTGCCTATTACGAGTGGTTTTGTCAATGGTCACGCTTGATTAAAATGATTGAAAATTTTTTTTTGTTTTATTATCCTCAACCTTTTTTATTTTTGACATGTTGTTTGGGTAAAGATATTAAAAAAGACAAACGTACACTATATTTTTTGTAAAAAATTTTTTAGATGTGCAAACTTTTGTTTTAAAATTTGTGCCTTTCTTCAATGTCTACTGTAAAAACAATTTATTTAGTACAAAGACTCTTGTACCCACAAAAGTTATGTAGACCGCATCAAATTCACAGGATGCCTTCCATGTAGAAGGTGAATTCAACCAGAAATTGGCAAGAAATAAAAGTGTGTATTTTTCGAAAAAATCGACTTTTAATGTTTTCAGAAAAACAGTCGTCAAAAGACAATTAGTGCTCTCAGAATTTTAAAAATACCAAATAACGCAATCAGGTCAACATTTTAAAGGTTTAATAAAAAAAAAATTATTTTCAACAATGTAAAAAATTCAGATTGGCAGAAATGAGTAGAAAAAGTTTTTTCGTAAAAAAAATTAAGCCTGATTTCCTGTTAAATGCAATCAATTTAAGATAAATAAATATATCTTATTAGAATGTTGGATAAAATGTAAATAAAATTAAATAAGTTAATTAAGATACCTTTAGAGAGAGTCTTGATTTTTTTAATAGTGGCTGCAAGATCTTTTTAATAATAATATATACCTGCAATCTTTAGTTTTAGTTTAATTATTTGTATGTTTAGAATTTCATTTACCTTTCGAAGTGGTTTTAATTTGAAAATTTTTCAAAAAATAAAGGGATTGTAAGTTTCTAAATTAGGAATGGTTTTAAAAATTAATAAAAATTGTACATTGATATTCTTTACAGGCCTTGACACTTATCGAATACCTATTCAAATTTTTACAAAAGACTAGAAAAGGAAAGGTGATCAGAAGCCGATGTTAACGAAAAATAATATTAAAGAGTGAATTATTTTTGGATTTTATTTAATTTTTTATAACTAATTGAAATTTTGTCTAAAATAAACACTACTTTACACCAAATTATATAATAGAAGTAAACTATTGAAAATTCAGGATAGGGGCAGATAAGTAGTAGTAAATGTGAATAAAAATAAAAATTTAAGACTTCTATTATTTGATTTTTATTTTATATTTAATTTTGCATTTTTAATTTTTTAAATGAAAAATTACTTTTATATAAATCATAAAATTCCAAAGAATTAGAAAAAGGGCTGAAAAGTAAAAGACGATTAACAGTACAAGTCAATTTAAGAGAAAATTAAAGAATTAATACTTTTATTTATCAGTTTACATGTATATTTTATAATTAATTTTAATTTTTAAATTAAAAAGACAGTAAGGGTGTTTTATCAAATAAGTGATTAGTAATGACTTACCAGCTCTTTAAAAGGAATGAAAACTTTTATCCCATTTTTCATTTACTGTTATTTTTTTATAAATAACTTCATCTTTGTATGAATGATTAAAATTTTCTTGATTGGAAACTATTTTCAAATAAATCATAAAATAGATATGAATTAATGAAATCACTTGAAAAGAAAGTGTGATCAGAAGTGCATGTTAATGAAAAGGAAAATAAAAAATAAAGACTGATTTCTATTTTTATTCAGTTCCTTTTTTATTAATAATGTTAATTTTTGTGTTATTTCAAATTGAAAACTACTTTCAAATTAAATATATAATAGAAATAAATCATAGAAAAATCTGGAAAGCGAAGGGGGATCAGTAGTATATGACAACGGAAAGAAAAATTGCAAAAACTGACATTTATTCTATGTTTTACATTCACTTTATACAATAAGTATATATATAAAAAAACTTTTAATTGTTTTTTATTGTATTACGGAATAGAAATGAATTACGTTAAAATTTTTAATAATAGATTTAATGCATTCAAGATGTTTCATTTTGATAGAAAAATATATTTCGGGTTCCAATCGTTTTTGACACAATTTTTTACACGATTGAAACCCTATGATTTAAAATTTTTTTCTTTCTAAAAACTACTTTAAAATACAACATAAAATTATAATAAATTTTAAAAAAATGGTAAGTGAAAAGAGATTAGTAGTACATGCCAATGCACAGAAAAATTAAAGAATCACTACAAGTCTAGTGAGGGTGCTGGTAGTGAGTAGGAAATGTTTGGGGGTAGACGATTTCCGAGAAAGGAATTTAGTGGATCCCCTTTTTTATTTCTTCGTTATACATATACTTCAAAAATTTTGAATATTCATTTATGAGTATATTGTACAAATTTAATTTTAATTTTCGTGTCTCTTTTTAATTTCCAAAAATTCGCAGCTAAATTTCAATAATTAACGTTAGAAGAATTAAAATTTCGATTTACTTGGAATTTAATTTCCTAAATTTCAATATTCCTCTTGACATTTTCTCAAGTCTAATCGAAGATGCAAGAAACTTGGAGAACAAAACCGTGACAAGGTGAGGATATCTCAATGGCTCCATGCAGAAAGTTAGGCTTGTGGGTCCAAGGAAGGAAGCTAATGATGGAAACTTAAGTACTAAGTCATACTTAATCCCCCAGACTCTTGGCCACTTTGCTTCCACCTAACTTAGGAGTACTCGTTTGGGAAGCCTGAAGAGATAGTCACTAGTCAGTTTCTCGATGGCTGCCTAACTAGGAAGCCAGATTATGCAGAGTGGGCTTAGGCTTGGACGATGGGCTTCGATCGCTAAATATTAGCCAACCACCAAACCAACACGCGACAAGAAGCCGCACTTAAATTACGTAACAAATTATAAGCCCTCTCTAAAACCCCCCACCCCTAACAAATCCACCCTCCACTTATTGTACGAAATTTTTAGCTTAAAGACATTTTTTTGTTAGTTTTTGCTAGTAGAATTAGACGTGGCGAACAAGAACTTCCCAAATTCCTGAGTCAGTTTTAAACTGATAAAATTTATAGTTAAAAAAAATTTTAATGATAAAACTTGTTCATAATGAAACCCTTTAAAATTTAAATTATTTTAAGTAAATTCAAATCACTTAAGAACAAATAATTTTTAAAATGCTAATTAAACTTTTCCAAATTCCACCAATTCAATTTTAATTGCAAAATTAAAACCTATGAAAGAAAGAAAGAAATTTAAAATTGAGCAATTAACATGCAAATTCAGAGCTATTAAATTTTTTTAAATATTTTAAGTAACGGAATTATGCATTTATTGATGTACCAACTTCAGTTACATAGTTTAATTTTTATCTTTTTATTATTTCAAACCTATTTCTTATTTTTTTTATGTCAAATATTCCTTTAGAACTATCATTTACTCTTAAACTATTCCAATAAAATATTTTTTAATTTGAAATAATTTATTAGTTTAAATCTTGAACTAAAAATCTGGAAACTTTTAGATATTACATTAAAAATAAAAATAAGTAATATGCAACTATATTGTTGTAATATGGTTTGATTTTTTTAAACTGTACGACTATAAGATTTGCAGTTCGAAATTGCTTTATATTTATATCTAAAATTATTAACTTGAAAACTGACTATAAAGGCTTTAAATATTAAATTCTTTACTATTTAATAGCGAAATAGTCTCATCATTTTTAATGATTATTTCAATTTTAAATTAAAATGTTGTTAAATTGTAAATTTAAAACGTCCGAGAATTAATCTAAAAATTAATTTAAGAAAAAAGTTTAGTCTCAAGGTCTCAGACATACTTTCATGCTAATTTCTTATTGTATTTTTCTTTATTGTAGCATTTCGTATGTTTTCAAAATAATAGTTTAATATCTTTTTGATATTACTTATTACTAATTTTGACTTATAAGACTTTTGTTCTATTTTAAAAGATTCTAAAAAAAATATAAGGAAAAAGGTCTAATAATTCATCAGAAAAACAAATTTGAAAGTGCACGAAACGAATATTATTTGACGATAGATTCACAAAAGTTGAATGAAATTAGTACATTGTGAAATTTTGTAAATATTTCATAACATTTTGCATCTTCATTTAACAAAAAATAGAAATTTTTATTTTTAGTTGCATAAAACATAAGATTTGTTGACGAATGAAAACAGCAACTTTTTTGTATATTCATTCATTCAATAAATGACACTAATTTTGTTCATGGCTTGATAAGAAATTGTTGTTGAATGATTACGTAAAATATCTTGAAATAATACGCAAATTTTGCTATTTCGACATATTTTTGTCGAATAATTTTGATTTGTTCAGGAAGGGAGAATGTGGAGCGTTCAATTATTAGCAAAAACTAATCTACTATTTTGACGCCCCAAATGGAATATCTGCAAATTTGGGCCAATAAGAACGCTAATTTAAATATTTTTATTTTTAATATTATTTTTTACGACTAAAGAAAAAACTACGTGTCCTATACAAAATTATTCATGAAAAATTTCAATTATTTTTCCACATTTTTTGGAATCCTAACTGTTGTCTATTAATTTTTTTCATAGCTTGTGTCGTTTGTCAAAAATTAACTTTTTTTAAAATGTCTTTTACGCATAAAACAAAAACTGCGCATCCTATAACAAATAATAATTGAAAATTTGTAATTTTTTTTGGGTTAACAAGTTTTGTCTCATTTTCTTTCGTAGCTTGTGCCCTTAATCCAAAAACTTTTTATATTTTTATTTTTGAATAACTGTACATGGAATTTTTAAATCTTAAAAAAATCAGGTTTCAAAAATTTTGAAAATGCGCTAACTTTTTGAATTTCATGCAAAATAGCTAGTTTACGAACGCGTTCTTTCTTTTTAAGCCTTAAGAAAGTGTGGCAAAGCAGAATCCAATCTGATCAATTTTTCGAAAGTTATCGTGCCTACAGAGTACAGACTACAGACTAGACAGAGAGCAGACAAACAAACACCTTCGTAAAAATCGCTTTTTCTGACTCATAAAAAACCAATACCTTCTCATCAGCAAGAGAATGTAAAAAGCACAATAATGAGTTTTAAAAGGAAGTAAAATTATTTATTATTTTCCACAAGAACCTTGTAATATGGGAGAAGAGAAAATTTTGATGACAATGAATCTAGAGGTTTCTTTGCTTTAAAAGCACACATGTACTAGAAAAACACATTATCTTTGCTTTTAAAATTATTCTGTTCTTAATGACCAAAAGATTAATTGAACACTTGAAAAATAAACTCATACTGAGCATTATTTACGCTTTTCTAACCTTTATGATAACGCTATGAAAATTTTCCAAATACATACTAATAATCTTTAAAATTCATCTAAGTTAAAAAAATTATAAGTTTTGATACAACTTCGCGTCTTTCGAAATGCATTTATTTAATGGAAGAACAAATAAAACACTTCGAGCCCTTTTGGCAAATGTCAAAATGGTTGATCCAATTTGAGTCTGATTTGAAATCAGCGACAGTTAAAACCCTTTGATACAATATATTATAAAAATCCATTGATTTTTCTACATTTTTCGCCATTTTGAATCCTACAATATGCATTTCTGATAACCGACTTCAGATTTAAATTATTTCAATCAGCTTTTCAAAATTATTCTGACATATTAGATTTCACCAATTAAAATTTTTGAAATGTGACTGTAAATTTTTAATAGAAACCACCAACATTCATAGAAGGCTAGTTTGTTGATCATGTATTAATTTTTTGAAAACTCTTCCACCGTATTGAATTTTCAAGTCTGGCTCCGCACTCGTAATCAGCAACCCCTAAAGCTTTCGATTAACAAGTTTATTTATAATTATTCACAATTTTACATAATACGTTTGTCATAATTTTTTTTACATTCCACGATACCACTATGTCTCTGATTAAAATGAGTTTTTCACTATGCAGAAAAATATAATTAATATTTTCGACATCAGAAGATTATTTGTCATAGCGTGCTTTGACCTAGTTGCTAGTGATCTAAATGAAGTAAAAGGCTTCTTCTGGAACACTTTAAATGATAGAATAAGTACTGGCGATTATGGTAAAAGAATAATTCTTCTCGAAGATATGTATGGATGAGTGGATATCCAAGATAAGGATACAGAAAGGGTACTGTCTAATTTTTGGGATCCCAGAACAAATTTTGACAGGGACAGATTAAGTAGCTTGTGCATAGAAAAGGTCTTGTTCATTATAAATGCTGGGTTTAGGCATAAAATGATTCACATATACACCTGCTGTAAAGGAAATAGGCACAGTATAATTGACTTGGTTGCTGTGGATGAAAGAGTGATCGCAATCTTTTAATCTCTAGAATAAAATTGGGTCAGGGATGAAGCAGAAGAAAAGCCAAAAAAACGAAACAAACAAAAATTAAGATCGAGAATGTACAGAAACCAGAAGTGCTTATAGACTTTCAGAATAAGATAAACGAACAAATGGAAGAGGATCCTTAGGAGAAGCCAATAGATAAAAAAAATATAGAGGACGCATCGGCTATAATCGAGGATGCCATAGTTAGAAGTGCAACTGAAGTGAGTGTTACTGCGTTTGTAGGAAGAAATCTAGTGATTCATGGTGGAATTATGAAATCCGTGCAGCCGTTCATCAAAAGAGAGAAGCGTATTTAAAATTTTTAACAATTACAGGTCTGAGAAATGAGAAGAGAAATGGACTTAAAAATGTCCAAAAAAATAAAAAGAGAAATCGAGGCGTGCTAACGGTAGGGTGCCAACGTACACGACACGACTTAACCGTGTTCTACCAAAAATATAAATAATGTAAAGCTACCCGAGAAGTTAGCGCCAGAAAAGTATTGATCTCGGACTTGAGCAAGACGAAGCTGGAAGTCGGCCTAAACTAAAAGGTGCTCGCTCCATTCATCAAATCCTAAAAGATCTATCTCGGGCTATCTACCTATTTTATCTTTATGCTTTTCTCGCCCGATATAGCACTTTCATGATTCGATGGTGTGAGCGACTTTTAGTTTTGGCCATCTCCTAGCTTCATCTTACTCAATTCCGCGAGCTAAAACTTTATAGCGCTAACTGCTCAGTTAGCTCTTTATTGTTTATATTTTTGGTTAAGTACCATCTAGTCGAACGCGTGGGTTGGCATCTTATCAGTAAGACGCCTCGAAATTTTAATCGACTGGTCAAGGAAAGCAAAGATGAAATCAAGAAAGAGGAAAAGAAGAAATACAAAACGAGATTGAAGGAAGAAAGAAGCTGCCTAATACAAATATAAAGGGAAGTAAAAAAACAGAGTTTAGCAGCATAAGAAATAGGAAAGGTGAAATTCTGTCTGATACAGACAGGTGAGTAGACTCTTTGAGAGACTCTTTGAGGTAATCATTAGGAAATGAAGCTATAGGGGACAACAGCTGTGATGTAAAAAGCGATGCGTTAGCAAAATAAATTGAGAAACTTTGAGTACGAATCGATAAGTTCAAGTATAGAGATGGGAGAAGTCCCAGATGATTGGAGAAAATTGATAACCATACAAATATACAAAATAAAGGGAGATAAAAGAAACTACAATAATTGAAGAGGTATCAGCTTATTAAGTACCGTAAGTAAATATGCTCCAAAATACTTATTCGCAGGGTAATGGAAACAACAGAAGAAAAGATATGGCTAGCCCAAAGTAGATTTATGCTGAAAAAATCGTTTGTAAATCGAATATTCAGCTTAAGACAGATTATTAACAGTGTTTTCTGTGCATTCGTTGATCTAGAAAAGGTATTTAACAAGGTGTATAGAAGCAAACTTTAAAAATTTCTGAAAGAGTACGGGGGGAATTGATTGATCCGACAAATAATAAAAAAATATATACTGTTAGTAAAGCGAGAGTAAGGGTTAATGGAAGAGTGAGTCACTGGTTCGATCTTATGCAAGGTATTAGAGAAGGTTACGTTATTTCTTCATTGCCATTTATAATATCATTGCTATTTATAAAATTATGAAGTTCGAAGGAAAGAGCGACTAAAAAATATTCAACATTATCCTAAATAATAAAAGAATAGGAATATGTTGAAAGAATAGGAGGTTCATATACTTATAACAGGAGACACTATAAACGAGCAGGAGCTAGATCTGCGCGACGTAGCAGGATGACTGTCGCACAATTCACCATC
The DNA here is from genome assembly GCF_010883055.1 of Belonocnema kinseyi. Taxonomy (NCBI): domain Eukaryota; kingdom Metazoa; phylum Arthropoda; class Insecta; order Hymenoptera; family Cynipidae; genus Belonocnema; species Belonocnema kinseyi. Next base: position 143,531,966 of record NC_046659.1, on the reverse strand, counting down.
CTCAAGCGTACAGCAGCCGAGGCCCGCCCCTGCTTCGAAGATCACACACCATCAATGAGAAACGGTCTGCTGGAATTAACAGTCAATAAAGACTTTTTTCGTTTAGTTAGCTAAATGAACCCTGAGATAATTCCTCTATTCTTGCAGCATGATATGAGCTTGTTGCAGGTGCAAACTTTTGCATATTGCGCTGCGGTCGCGTGTGCCAAGATGAAAACCATAAAACTCAGTGGCTAGGCTACTTATAATTATGCCTTAAGAAATATGTGACATCCTCCGTAAAAGTTTCGACTTCAAGACTGACTCGTCGCGTGTCGGAAATCGTTCGCTCACATAACATCAGTTCAAAAACATCTGCGAAAATGGAGAAAATTATTAAACAATTTTAGCAGAGGCTCATGGTGCTGCCAGCGCGGCTGCGACGATATATGACAGATATCTCTAGAACGAATGACAATAGAACTTTTTTAGCAGATGAAAAACGTTTCTATCGCGGATTTGCAGATGTCAAAAACAAGACCCAAATTATTGTCAACCGCCTCGGCCCGAGGAAAGAGCTAGGTATTAGTCATTTATCCGGGTTACTAGTAGGTTAAGTCAACTAGACACGAGGTGGCATTGTCTAAAAAAGGACAGAGTTGTACACTTGCCTGGGATGAATATTTTATTTATCTCAGCCTGCGATAGAGCTTGTATCCTAAAGAGAACTAAAAACTGGATAGCTCCAGGTTGCGAATTGGATTCTGTAAATGATTCTACCGCACAAGCTTGGAGGCAGAGGGTCTTGGCAAATTGTGAATTGTTATTGCCATACATATAGGATAGGGTAATCAAAATAATGAATTACTTCAAACACATCCTCCATATAGGGGCTTATTCACAGATGCCGTCTTTGTGAAAATCCCAATTAGAGCATCAAGCACATCATTGCATAATGGCTGTACGATGCTTCCCTCACAAGAACACACGCGCTAACATAATAATGTTTTTGGGATGATTCACCAAAAAATTGCCCTGAAAATTTGTTTTAATAGAGATATTTGGGCCTTACTACAAATACAGCGGGTTAAAGTACTTGAGAACGAAGATCATCTTCTTTGCTAGGGTAGGGCTGTTCTGAAAGTTTTATTTTGATAAACATGCTCGATGCGTGAGAACAATAGACATCAGCGTTGTGGGTCCAGGCAAGGAAGCTAATGATGGATACTTAAGTGCTAAGTCATACCTAATCCCGCAGCCTCTGAGCCTCTTTACATCTACCTAACTTGTGAGTACTAGTTTGCGAAACGAGTAAAAATAATCACAAGCCTGATTCTCTATGGCTGCCTAACTAGGAAGCCAGATAATCCACAGTGATCTTAGGCTTGGACGATGGGCTTCAATCGCTAAATATAAGTCAACTACCAAACCAACACACAAAAAAATGCAATTTCGTCTTTAAAAATAACAGATTTGAAACCATGGTTATATGAAACTTAGGGTTTAGTTAAAAACCTAAGAAATCAGGTAAATGCGGGTTTTTAGGAAAATCTTTTTTCTATCCCCAAATTATTTATTAAGGAAAATTTTTAATTCAAGAATACATTACATTGAAAAAAGGATATAATTTGAGCGATTTTTACGAGCTGATCTAGAATCTTTGGAGAGTAAATAAAATTCAATAGATTTTTCTTTATTCAATCTTTTTTATAATTCTTATAAGCAAAAGTCTTTCCTTTCAAGATTCTCATGTCAGTGAAAAAGTATTGCTCTCGTGTAAAAAATCACTTCCGCGGATTTAATCAAATGCCGAAATTTTGGGGATGCAAGGGTAAAAGAAAGCTTTTACGTCGGTATATGTAATTAGAAAAAAATGTCTTGAGGATTCAGATCTTTATTTAATCAAAATTATTACTTTAATTTTTTACATTTTACTCTCGCTCTAGTATGGATTGATTTCAACTTGTCCAAGCATTCGAACAATCCAGGCTTTGTGTGGAGGATAAGACAAGTTGACATAAATATCAGGCTGACCATTGCACTTAGAGCAAATAGAACACCAATCAAGCGTCAGAGGATTACCATCGTCAACAATTCCAGCGTATTTTTCCGCATATTTATTATGAGTACATATAACTTTATTTGAAAGTTTTTGAATAAATTCATCTTTCTTAAAAAGTCTGATTTCATGTTGACACTCGTCCAGGCTAAATGTAGGCAAATTGATTATTCGCAATTCATGAGGATGATCACGCCTAAAATTTAGAAAAAAAATTTCATTACAATAAGTGTTATTAAGAAATCGAATTCTCCTATGAAAAAAATACTATAGAACATTTAGAAAGTGAATGAAATATGTTGCTAGCGTATTGGATAACAATTTAAATGTTTTTGTTTTATATGATAATATTTTTATTTTTCTTCCATCTCTGGGATTATTTAAATGCACCGTTTGCCACATTATTGAGCAATTATCTCGGGTAGATTTATCATGCTTTGATAAAAAGAATGTATTTGTGTATAATAACAAGATGAAGCACATAAAATAAAAAAACCAAAGTGTTGATTGAACAAATGTTGAGTTTTAGAAATTAATTCGTATAGTAATATACTTATGATAACTTACTTTTGTCCTAGTCTAAAGCATCAAACACCACAAAAGTACCAACAGCAATAAGGACCCACTTTATTATAAGTATTACTGCCCTGTCACAGGCCAACATGGTTTTGTTGTTGGAAAGTGGAGGGTCATTTCCGAAATAATTTTTTATATAGAATCCGAATCCGGAGTCGGAATTAGCCCATCACCTCAGGATTTTAAGATAGTTGATGTTATGTACCTAAAAATCGCGTTTTTTGCTACTTTTGAGGCTATGTACAGATGACACAAAATATTTGGGAGTTTTACTTGAGTTGTATCATATAGTACTGCTCTTTCTCTTTAATTTGAGAATCGCAGAGTTCAATTACCATTTTTATTTACCACGTTACACCAATTTTAAATTACGAGATATGTCCCATTAGTTTTTGAGAATTTGATTTAAATACTTTGAGAAAGACATTTTCTATTTGGTGTTTTCTCTTGAAAATTTGTACTTGGGGATGCTCGGGGTTCTTGATTATGAATCTGAAGTCGAGATATTAAAATTTTAAGATTCAAAATGGCGGATACAATTTATTATTATTGTTCTGGGTGAGACCAGCGTGATTCCATAGCCCTGTCCATAGGGAGAGGACCGCAGCCACGCTGTTGGCCGATATTTCTGTCTCACTAATGCAGAGGGGACTTTCTTTAAGCCCTATCTTTTGTCTGTGATACCGGAGATTTCCTTGTCCTATAAACATTTCTGTTAGGACTTTGACTTCCCTTTTCACGAGCATGAGTAATTCCTGCGTTCAGTGAGAGTTTCGATTGGAGTCTAGAAGTGTTTTAGCCTGTCTGCAGCCAGAGGCCAAACTCCACTCATTTTGATGTTTCACGGTCAGCTAACTGTTAATGTCTTCAGTTACCAACCTACTGGAAATGTCTACAACTCGTTCAGGTCCAGTAAAATTTTGTTTTGTTGCTAGTTTTCCTAGCCCGTCCGATATCGAATTGCCCTTGATTCCACTGTGTCCAGGGATCCAAAGCAGAGTGACTCGGTTGTCTGTTGCTGGCTTATTGAGTGCCTCAAAGCACTCCCAAAAAAGTAGTGACATAATCGTTGTTCCTTTCAGAGCCTCAATTTGGAATTTCTTTAAGCATACATTTTTTTAATGTAAATTATTAATTTTAATTTTTCCCCGCCACTTAGCATTGTTGTACAATTTTTTGTCATTTGGACAAAAAAGATCATTTGTATTGATCCTGTATTTCTTTTAATCTCATATTATTCATTGTGACAACAATATTTTAAGCAACAATTTATTAGATAGCTCTTAATTGTTCATTTTTTGACTGTCTATTGGTTTTTATCTGGAGAAGGTCTTCACCGCTCATCGTGCCTTATTTTTTATAAGAAATTTATTAAAGATTTGCATTTGTTCTGTTGGTCAACAACTCGCTGTTACTATAAACTGTTAAATTAAATATCTTAACTGCTGATCATTTAAATAAAGGCCTCGCGTAAGTGTTTTAATGATCCGAACAGCTTTTGTTACATTTATGGTCGTTTCGTGTTCACAAAAAATGCGATGAAAATCAATTATAGGATAAAAATATTTTATCTTAATTACTTCAATATTTCAATAACTAATCAGGATAAGTCTTAAGCTCTACATAAGGCTTGAAAATCATGTGTTGAAACATAAAGACACCTGGTCATGTTCCTCTAAGCCCCCTATTTTTAGGAAGAAATGTTGAAGACCGTACATACTCTGAGGATACTGAAAGTCAGGGTTTTGAAGACACCGAATCAACATCTGATGCTCCTTTTTTATTTTATCAGGCTTCCGTAAATTATTTAGTCAGAGATTTTGGCTTGTCGAAAGAAAAATCTGAGTTATTAGGATCTAAACTTCAAGAAAAATATCTTTTTGCTCCAGGAACTACTTTTATTTGCTATCGTAATCGAGAGAAGGAATTAGTTGGGTGTTATTGTGCATGTGATAAATATGTTTTTTGTAATGATGTAAAAGGCTTAATTAAAAAATTGGAACTTCCTAATGATATTGATCAATGGAGATTGTTGATTGATTCCTCAATGCTTGAAAGCATTTTTATTGCATAATTAAAATAAGTATGGATCAATACCTATTGCTCACTCTGTACACCTGAAGGAACCATACGAAAATGTAAAAACTATTCTTGAAGCAATAAAATATGAACAACATGAATGAAAAGTATGTGCAGACTTAAAAATTGTTTCAATGCTGCTTGGAAAACAATCGGCTCATAAAAAATATCCGTGCTTTATATGTTTGTGTGACAGCAAAGATAGAGATGAGCATTATATTATAAAGGATTGGCCTGTTCGTAAAACTTTAAAACTCGGAGATCCCAACATTATTCACCAACCGTTAATTTATCTTAAAAAAGTTGTATTACCTCCGCTTCATAACAAATTAGGATAAATAAAGAAATTTGTAAAGGCTCTTGATAAGGATGGTGCATTGTTTTAATATCTTACGGATAAATTTCCTTATGTAAGTGAGGCAAAAATAAAAGAAGAAACATTTGTTGGGCCACAAATAAGAGAATTAATGAAAACAACAGAGGTTGAACATGTTATGACAAATGTAGAAAAAGAGGCCTGGATTAGCTTTAAAAGGGTTGTTAAAGGATTTTTAGGCAATAATAAAGTTAGTGATTACAAAGGAATAGTTGACAATATGATTTAATAATTTCAGAACTTACGTTACAGTATGAGCGTAAAATTGCATCATTTACACTCTCATTTAGAATTCTTTCCAGAAAATCTAGGTGCCATAAGCAAAGATTAAGGTGAACGATCTCATCAGGACCTCAAAGAAATGGAAAGGCGTTATTAGGGTAAATGTTCTCCAACATCGCTAGCGGACTATTGCTGGTGTCTTCAACGTGATGAGCCAAATGTTTGGCATAAAAGACGTTGTGGGTCCAGATCTTTACTTGATCAAAAAAAAAAAAGAAGATTTCATAAGCGAAACTGAAATAGTTTATAATTGTGAGAGGCGAGTGGACTCACGTAAATCAAGCATCCCTATCGTGAGAGGCAAGAGGACTCACATAAATCAAGCACCCAGATCGTGGGAGGCAAGGGGACTCACGTAATTCCAGCACCCCAAAGGGGACAGATTTTACTACGTCCACATCGTTGTTCCTGAGTAACGCTAGATGTAAAAAAAAACGTTTACCTTGGAGTGCCCAAGAAAGTCAATGTCAAGATCAAATTCAATACTCATGAAACCTGTATAAATATAAGCTACTATATAACATTAATATCAACATGAGTGATTAGATAGCAGAAACTGGAAACGCGTTTCAATATTGTCGCTGTTTTTTCAAAAATTTTATATGCCATTTTGAATCCGCCATTTTGAATTTGGAAATTTTAATATCTCGGCTTCCGATTCGTAATCAACAACCCCCAACACCCCCAAGAATAGAATATAAATGGAGAAGTCGAGAAGTAGAAAAGGTCTGCCTCAAAGTATTTAAAGAAAATTTTCAAGACATAATGGGACATATCTCGTAATTTTCAATTGGCGTAACTTGGTAAAGAAAAATGGTAATTGAAATCTGCAACTTTCAAATTAAAGAGAAGGAGCAGTACTATATGATACAACTAAATAAAAAATCCCAAAAAATTTTGTGTTTTCTGTACATAACCTCAAAAATTGCCAAAAACGCCATTTTTGGGTACATAACCTCAAATATCTTAAGAGCCTGACGTGATGGGCCAATTCCGACCCCGGATTCGGATTCTACGTAAACAAATATTTCAGAAATGACCCTCCACTTTCCAACAGCTGACATGACCCCATTATTTGCAGTCCTGTGTTATCATTGGGTGGGTTTAACGACTTTCATCTAAAAAGTGTTACAAGCATCTTTTCTTTTAATCCGTGATTTCAACATGATCACTTTTAATCTATTTAGAGTTTATTCATCATCTAAACCCAATGCGAATTAAATATATTTTGATGGCACATGCATGATTTCAGACCTTTCTTATGCCGATGAACCGGGGCTAAAGCGCTACTTTTTACTCCATAGGGAGTAAAAAGTACTTTCTACTCGCTCGTGAGTGACAAGTGACGTCACAGGTGAATAATGAAAGTTATTCATCTATATGATCTCGCATTTTATCATAATCAGCCCACTCAACGTGAAAACTGCAAGTGAATTTTTATTTCAGATAATGGAATTTTGGGGGAATTTATGCAAATTAACCATTTATAAATTATAAAATCACCCTAAATTACCTAATATTTCAAAAAATTCTTATAATTTCCGGAAATTTACAAAAGTTTGGAAATCGAATTTTGGTTAATTTATCTTAAGTGCTTATAAATTACCTGTACTATTACCATGAATGACTAAAAATTTCCATAAATTCTTGGAAATGTATAGAATTGTTTGCATTGATTTTGCGATAAGTTACCATCAATTACCAAAAATTTCCAGAAATTCATAAAAAGGTTTAAAATTGAATTTTTTGTAATTTATGTTAATTTTAAACTTATTTACCTGTAAAAGTATTATAAATGCCCGAAAATTTCTATATATTTCCAGAAATTTCTTGTTATTTTTAAATTAAATGTTGGGCAATTTATGGTAATACAACTTCAATAACCTTAGAAATTATTGTAAGTCATTCCTCCCTGTATTCGAAACCTCATATCGGCTGAATTCACGATTGTATTTCGAGAAATCTTTGACAGTTTTACATTATTTAAACTAATCTGAAAAAATTATTCAGGAAAATTATAATTATCTAAAAAAGTATAGTACAAGTACTGTTGCGTAGTTAATGGTAAATCATTGTATTCACCTGTAAAATTCCCATAAATGAACATAAATTTCGATACATTTTTGGAAATCTATAAAACGTTTAAATTCGAATTTTCGGTAATTTATGCTAACTTTCTATATTTACCTTTAAAATGGGCATAAATTAACGAAAATTGCCGTCAGCGCTATAAAAGAGTTTGACTGTATATATATTTCAAAGTATTTTCTTACAAATTTTTTGTGAGCCTCAAAATATAATTCAAAATTGTTAAGAAGTTTTTCAAATTTTCTGAACTTGGAGAATTGTAACAGTTTACGTGTAATCTTTTATATTATTTCTTCAACTATGAGGTAATTATCTGAATTGTATTTGAACCTTTTAATGTATTTTTTTAAAGCTAATTAATCAAAATTAAAAATCAATTTAAGTTTTATTTATAATCTTATGAAATAATACACAATTTTGTTTGTTTGTTGAGAAATCTACATTTTGTTTAAAATTTTTTGAAATCTTTAAATCTTTAGTTTAAATTATTTTTTAACCTTTAAATCTTTAGTTTAAATTATTTTTTAACCTTTTTTAAACTTCTAACACTTTGAAATATGTTAAAATAATTAAAAGTCTTTTTAACATTTCTTAAAGTTCTGAAAAAATAAAAAAAACTTATTTTAAAATCCTTCAGATTTTTCTGGACATGTTTTGAAATCTTTATTACATCCTAAGATCGATTTTGAAACAGAAAAACGCGATTAAAATTTAATCATTTAAAATCTTCCTAGAAATTTGAGTTTCGATCATTTTAATGACTAACAGTACGGTAGAAAAAGCATCAGAGCAGACTAATTGACCAATATTTAGAAACAAATTTTATTAAAATATTTTCTTTTATCAATAATGAATTTTAAACCAACTATTTCAATTTTCAAAAAAAAAAATCTATTTTTTGAAGAAAAAAAATCGTCAAATCGTTATTATAAAGAAATAATTTTTTTTTTAAATGACCATGGAAACATTTTTTATCAAACGGGTCTATCTACATATTAAACCAAAGAGATGAATCATAGAAAAATAATTTTCAGCCAAATAGTTCAATTTATAAGCAAGAAGAACTATTTAAACAAAATGTAATTTTTAACTGAATACATACATTTTTAACGAAATTAATACAGTTTGAAACCAGAATTAAACAAACAAATAGGTGAATTTACAAATAAAATTGATTTCTTAACCAAATAGTTCAACTTTTTATCAAAATATCTAAATTTTCAAACGAAACTATAAATTTAAAAAAAAAAAATTAATTTACAACAAAACATCTTAATTTGCTACCAAATTATTATTATTATTATTCATGGGTGCAATAAAATGTGGAATTATGTGCTAGAAACTCGTCTCCTTAATCATGAATATAATTGTTCTCATTGAGGGCTAACTATAGTTGACGTGTGAGTATATCACGTTTTTTAATTTTAGTTATGATTTTATTACACTCCTGTTACTCTAGAATCTAGATCACAGGTAGTAATCCTCAACTTTCCCCGGATTCACCACAATATGCAAAGCTTCCAAAAAAGTACGCCAATGCCGCCACCATATCCCAATCACGTTTCCAAATCCGGATTCATTTTCTTTATGTCGGACAAGCCATAAACGTTTTTAAATTTTTTTTTATAAAAATGGGTAAAAAATGTAGAAAATATTACTTATCCTTTGAAGATGAGAAAAGAAGAATGGAGAGGAGATTACGGAAGTTATAGTGAATGCTGAAAGACATGGAACATAAACGTCGAAAGTACAAAGGCCGTAGGTAGCATTTTTAGGTTAGGAACTGTTTGTTTTGTTTTTCCTTGCAGTCTGACAACGCAATATTTCATTTTTATTTTCACAAAAATAGGCGTTATTTAAATGAAATCTAAATTCGAATTACAAAAGGGCTATCATTGGAATTTAGAATATATCTGGTTTCTTGCTTTTAATTTAATACTTGATAAAAATTGATAGTAGTCTTATAGACGAATCAATAAAAAATGTAAATAAAAGAATAATCAATTGTTGGATAATATAATTTTCTTAGATATTAGTCAATTTTATGAAAATCAATGGTTCTTTGCTAGAAAAATAAACCAATTTAAAAATACATAATCTTATAAATAGAATTTTTTAAATAGGCAGATCGTATGAATCGTATGAATTGAGCCTAGTAGACCAAGTTAAAATTTCTGCAGTTCTACTGAAGGACGACAACCTATAAAAGGTTCAAGATTCAGATTAGTTCAGATTAGGTCCCAAAACTCTTGATCCAGATGTTTTAGATGTCATTAGAAAACGAATTATAAAGGTAGACTTCCTTGCTTCTCCAACCTTTCAACAATTTGTCGTTAGATGGGAGAATATCCTGAAAAAAAAGTTCACCAGTCGTGGAAAGAGAAGAGATTACTAAAAAATATCCTGCACCAAGTAACTGCATAATAATCGATCCACCGAAGATAAATCCCAAAATAGGGGCGGTTAGTCTTCAGGATGTTATATTCAAAAGAAATAATCGCATCAAGGAAAGACGAGCAAAGTTCACAGCTAGACTGGGAATAATCGGGAAAGCTCTATCTATAATTCTTAGGGGGAAAAAAGTTTGTTTAGACCTAGTTGAAAATCTCAGCGCTGTCGATAGAAATCAAGTAAAGAACTTAAGGCCCCAGCGAAGTCTAGATTACCTGCAGGTCTAAAAATCTCAAGATTTCCGCTTCGGCAAACGAAATCGAAGTCTAAGTTTATCAAATATCTTTTTATGCAGAGGTTCACAAATATAATGTCCTAAAAGAAACCAATTGGTCTCCAGAAGAATTAAAAAATATCGCAACATGCATTTTCAAATTAACACAAAAGGGAGCAACAGAATAGTGTAAATGGGCAGCAGGACAATTTATTTACAAAAATTTACTGTTCAATAAACCAGATGGTTCTTTCAGATTAATTCTAAATTTAAAAGTCTAAACAAATTTGTAGAGACAGATCACACCAAGCACTTTAAGATTGGATTTGATTTAAAGTTTTATTTTAATGTTAAGTTGCGTCAATATATTTGCTTACCTTTTGGACTCAGTTCCGTTCCCTATGTTTTTACAAAACTCTCAAAGCATGTGGTAGCGCGATTAGAAAATCAAGGATTCCTTTCAGTGGTTTATCTAGATGATTGCTAGTACTAGCTGATACTAAAGACAAACATTTAGAGAATATCTCCTCCAAATGTACAATTTTAGAAAATCTCGGCTTCGTTCTTCATTTCAAAAAGAGTCAACTAACACCTAGTAAAAGGAAAAATATTTGGGATACAGTTCTGATTCAGAGGCTATGATAATTAAACTACCACAGAAGAAAGGTTGATGAAGTATTGACATTGATTAGTAATTTAGAAACTCATTCTGCTTGTATGATACATCAATTTGCAGAATTTATAGGTACAATAATTTTTTGTTCTCCCACAGTAAAATATGGTTACGGCCACACTAAGGCCTTCAAGGGAAAGAAATATCAAACATCAGAAATTAATAATAACAATTTCGAAGGCAAAATGATCATTTCAGATAAAGTACGTAAGAAGTTGAAATGGTGGGAAGAAAACATCAGATCAATGCTCTATCAGGCCGACAGAATTTCACTTCGAAATTTTTTCTGCTGCCTCTTTAACTGAGTGGGGTATTGCATGTGCGGATATGAGAAGCCATGGATGCTGGGAAAAATAGGATCGAAACTGGCATAGCAACATTCCAGAATTAAAAACTGCTCTCATCTGGAAAATTTAAATATTCTTTTTAGAGTTGATAACACCACTGTTTTATCTTACATAAACAGAAATTTTATCGCCTCATAAATTTGCTTGTCAGATCATTGCCTTACAGGTTTTTAATCTCGAAGAATGAAACCGGAAAAAGGATATCAAGTGTCCAACGATGCTTTTAAAAAGAATTGTTCAGTATTTTGAAAATCTGCAATTAGATTTATTTGCAAGTCGAATTAACTTTAAATGCAACCAATACACGTCTTAGCTCCTTTCACCTTTTGCAATAATTTTAATGGCTTTGCATAAAATAAAATCCGAAATAGCACAAGGGGTTGTATTATTCCCAGAGTGGCCAACACAGCCGTGGTATCTACTATTTATAAGCCTCCTACAATACAAGCCAATAAAATGTAAAGCAGAGATTAACCTTCTTTGTTCTCGAAATAGAAAACCACACCGACTGTGGAAAAGCCTAACCCTGGTGGAAGAAATTTTATCCGCGAGTCCTGCGATAAAAAGAAGTCACAAGTGACTTCATTGATATTATGATGTGATCACTGGTTACATCTTCGTTAAAACAGTATGGAGTTTGAGAAAATGGTAGAAATTCAACTACAAAAGAGGCACTAATCCATACGACAGTTCCCTCGATATCATTTTATTATTGTTCCCAGAGGTGTTAAAAAAGTAGCGTCTTACGGATCCTTAAATAGCTTAAGATCACTAATTCCACTCATAGTTGGCAAGGAAATGGCTAATGACGACAGATTAAAGCGATTTTTTAAAGGAGTCTCGACTTAATAGAAAGCAGTTGCTATTAGTAATTCCATACTACCCTGAAGAGGAAACCATCTGTGTAGCTACAATTTTTAAATGTTACTTGGAGAACTTAACTCTAGTATATAAAACAATAATATACAAGAGTATAAATTTTTTTGAAAGTGCAAAGAATAGTAATATCTAGCTATTTTCACTTTTGTTAGATGTTACGCATGTTAAACTTTCGATTATATCTGTCTAAAGTTTCAAACAATTAACAAAATTTCATATTCTGAACCCTGACGACTACTATTTTCGATTCAAAATTTGTTTGCCCGATGATATAACATAATTGATTCAATTAATTTTTGGGATTGTGACTCTGACCTATTTAGCATTTCGAATGCTCTAAAATAAGAACACAATAATCATGGGTTTGAAGATGAAATAAAATTTTTTATTTTTTTTGCAAGAATCTCGACACACGAGATACGAGAAAATGTCGATAACAATGAATCTCAAGGTTTCTTAAAATTAAGACCACACATATAATAGAAAAAGACCTTATATTTTCTTATCAGATTATTTTGTTGTTAATTACCCTATAGACTATGTAGACACACGAAAGAGAAACTCATACTGAGAATTATTTGCGCTTTTCTCACATTTCTGATAGTGACAGGAAAATTTAACAATTATATATTATTAATATTGAAAACATTAAGTTAGCTTAACAAAATATAAGTTTTGCTATGTCTATAATTAAATATAAAATTATCTTGCATCAGAAGAATAAGTTTATTTTATACGAAACACCCTAAGGTGGATTGGTTGCAATTTCTAAGAGTCTTGCAACAATCCAGGCTTTGTATTGATCATAATGCAAGTTGATATACATATCAGGTTTTTGAGCGTCCCAGGTAAAAAACAGAATACCAAGCAAATGCTCATTATGATGTTGGTCAGTGTAAACTAAAGGATTACCGTGATCATTCATGCTAGCGTGTTTTTCCGTGTGCTCGTCAAAAGTACAAATAACTCTATTATTGAATGGTATAATATTATGGGTACCCTGCTGTCGTCGACACTGCTCTTCGCTGATTATAGGCACCGTAATTGACCGCAGTTCATCTGGAAGAACCTTCCTAAAATTGAGAAACAATGTTTTTAAAATATTTTAAATATACAAAATTCATTCAATAAAAAATTCAGGCTATATGGTTTATGATAACTTACGTGCGTCCATTCCTGTAACATCCCATGTCGTAATATTACCAAAAATGTTTAGTGGTGCAGGTCCATATGGACGTTCCAAAAAAAAAAAGAAAAATAATCAGAATTAGAAGGAGGGTGATATTAAATTTATAAAATATATTGTTTCTTACTCGTGAAGGATATAGCCCCAACCACAGGTTTTAACAGAAGTATTAACAAGTAAAGTATTTGGTGAAGGTTCTCCACCATAGATGTTTATTTTTCGATTGACTGAGTGTCGGAAGTTAATAGGTGGATCAATTGTCACCAACGCAATATTGCCGACATATATATTATGCGGCTTGAATTCTGGATGATGTCGTATTCTCTTCACAGTGTGAGGTACTCTATTATTATTTCGATCTGCTGTACCAGAGTAAACACGATACCTTTCTGTCTGTTCAAAAAAGTAAACACACATAGCTGTTGTTATGACAACGTTAGCTAATACTATAACAGCAGTGCAAAAAGGATGTTCCAATTCATAAAGCATAGTAGCATAGCCAAATTCTTGAATCGTTGGTCGACGCGGTCCACCAGGAACTCTCTCAATGAGTCGTTTTTTCCTTACGTGAAGAGCAGAGGATTCATCTATAAAAATGAGATAACATTATTGCAGAATATTCGCGAAATAATGTAATACACGGAATTAATAACAAAACAATGATTTATTGCGGCTCAACAGGGATGCTATGTTTTCGATAGCATATTCATTATAATCAATGAGATCTGCTGTTGAATGATTTTTCTTTGTTGCAGTCGAATTATATTTTAAAATATTTTACTGACCAGTATTATCAGCTCTAGAAGTCCCAATTCCTACAGCCAAGATGACACTCAAAATTGAAAGTATTAAGTAAATGCTTCCCATTATTTCACAAGTAACGCATCTGAAAGTAGAGATAGGCTTGGCAACAGTGACTTGAAATTCCTTATTCTATACCTAACGTGATATTCAGATTATAGGTTTATTTTTTCAGTACACAATGACGAGACGATTCTTTCGTCTTTTATGATATGAATCGAGGCTGAGAGTAAATACTCAGTTACTAAACATATTTAAAATAAAGAATTTCCTTTTTGTTTGAGACAGCCTGACGAATTATGATATGGATGTTCCGTTCTCTTGAATTTATGAAAATTTCGTTTCTATAAATTTAATAAATATTGGTATCAGACTTCAGCCTATATCGATTAATGAATTTTTAAATATTTTTCTGTCGTGTGTCAACTTAGATTGCTCACGGAAAAGAAAAGGTATTATAAAGCGTCAATATTGCACACCATCCGAAAGAAAACTCACCAAATTTGTTTCAAGGAGTTTTATGGGTATCATCATGCCTTGGCATTGAGTCGGTTTCCTTATTTGTACACAAAATTTTGTGATGCATCATGTATGTTTTTGACTAAATAAATAATTCTGTATACTTGGTAGTAAATTTACAGGTTTGCCAAATAATTATTTCAATAAGTATTCTAAAATACCAGACTTTTAATCTGGTATAATCGTCGAAGAATTCGATGAGGAGAAACCATTTTTTTTATTTTAAGGGCTACCGTTCAATTTCTTAAATGATTCTCAATTTTATTTAACTCGATTTGTTTAACCCTTTGAGGCATACATTATTCTATCAAACTGATTTAACGGATTTACATATGCATCTTGGGCAGTTTTCGGGGTCACTGATTATGAATCTGAAGTCAGAATGAAAAAATTCAAAATGGCGGGTTTAGCATGGTGGATCAATTTTTTAAAGTTGTCGAATTTTTATAAAACTTGTCACTGAGGTTTTTGGCGTCGCTGATTATGAATCCGGAGACAGATTTTCAATATCAAAATAGCTGATTCAATGTGAATCTGGTCTGGAATCAGCGGCCCTTAAAACACCTTGTTAGGGAATATCATAAGAATCCATTTATTTTAACCACATTTTTTCGCCATATTGGATCCTGCCTCATGAATTTCTGAAAACTGACCGCGTTGAATCCTTTATTCTTAATATTTTTAAATATGACTTAAAATTTGTCATCACAGACACCAAAAACCCCCGGCTGCCAAGTTTCATAAAAATCAATTAATTTTTTTTAACTTAACCGCAATATTGGACCCGACATTTAAAAGTTTGCCAATATGGTTTCAGATTCGTAATCAGGCACCTCAAAAGCCCCAAATACAAAGTTTTACTTTAAATTATTCAATACGTCATTCAAAATTAAATTCTTTTTTTGCAAACAGCTATTTTTTTAAATTTGTTCATTTATAACTATTTAGAATTTTACACAATACGTT
Source organism: Belonocnema kinseyi (assembly GCF_010883055.1). Classification (NCBI taxonomy): domain Eukaryota; kingdom Metazoa; phylum Arthropoda; class Insecta; order Hymenoptera; family Cynipidae; genus Belonocnema; species Belonocnema kinseyi. The sequence continues at coordinate 143,516,491 of NC_046659.1, read as the reverse complement.
TTTCATCATTTTTTACATTCAGCAATGCTTAAAATACGATATCAATAAGACTTTTTTGATATTACTTCCGAAACATTAATTCTAGAGAAAAAAAATTGGGAATGAAGAAGGTGATAATCTGTGTTACCACTATGTCGCAAAGGGTTAATATGAAAAAAGTGACTTTTTTCACTATGCAAGAAGAAAGAATTCAAAGACACTCTTACATCTTCCAGGAGCCTTTCAGTAATACGATAAGTACTTGCGACCAGGGTGAAAGAATAGTTCTACTGGGACATATGAATAGATTAGTGGGTATCCAAGATAAGGATACAGAAAGGATTAGAAAAGGCATTGTTGGTTACAAATACTTTATTCAGGCATAAAATGATCCTCATGTACATTTGTTGTGAAGGAAATAGCCACAGTATAATTGGCTCTCTTGCTGCGGGTAAAAGAATAAGGAGCTAGTCGAAGACACAAGTGTCATAAGAGGTTATGAATACAATACTGATAACAATCTTCTGGTCTCTAGAATAAAATTAGGTCATGGATGGAGAAAAAGGAAAACAAAAAGAAAAGAAACAAACTCGAATTAAGATTTAAAATTTACAGAAACCAGAAGTACTAATGCTCATGTACAGGTCAGATATTTAGCATAATACAGATCACAGAAGAAAGTTTGTAAGTAGAATGAATAGTTTTCGATTGATTTGTTTACCTAGATCGAAAATTCGACAACTCATATAGAAGCAAACTTTGGGAAAACCTGAAAGAATACGGAGTCAAGGAGTGGAGTACGGATCTTAAAACAATAAGTGTACGTGCGTTAGCGTTAGCTGATTCTGGACGACCGTGCTCTGATTCCTTAGTCTGATTCTGCCTTTGGCCATAGTGTGAGGAACATCACAAAGAGAATTAACACCTATGCGTTTCCTGTCCTAACATACACCTTTGGTTCGGTGACCTAGTTTATGACTGACCCTGAGAGGTGCAGCATCTGCGTTGAAACGTCTTAATACCCAATGCAACATGGAAGGTTAACTGCGAAAAGAATGGTTTTGCCACGCAAGCTTGGAGGCAGAGAGATCATGCATGTTTGTCAATTGTGTGACACTCAGGTTACGCAATTGCGCGGATATTTTCAAAATAGGACCAACACCTTACTCTATGTCAACAGATATAGAGTTGACCGATATACTTCCTTAAAATTTGCAGCTGCTGACTTTCAGAACATCAGACATCTAAATGCTGACCAGCTTGCTGCTCAGTGACGAAGTAAACAGCTGTAAAAGAAATACCTCGAACCATTAGAGCTTCCTTGCGTGGCTCGTGATGCTTCAAACCTTTGTTTTAGGCTAAAAGAACTCTTTCCGGAGACGGAAAGATTTGTTATTACCATCTAGCACAGGGTAATCAAAATGATGAATCACCAAAAGCACACCCTCCATATAACGGCAGTTATTGACAGATGACGTCTTTGTGGAAATCCCAATGGTAGCATCAAGCACATTATTAATGTCTGTACGATTCCTTGCAAGAATAAATGCACAAACATAATAATGTTTTTGCGATCGTTCACCAAACAATTGCCCTAGACAATGTTTAAGAGAGATTTGAGCCTTCCTACAAGTATAGCCCGTTCAAAATGCGAGAGAACGAAAATCATCTCCTTTACTGGGGTAGGACTATTCTGACTGACCATCTAGTCGTACACAATTGTCCAGATGTCATCTTTTTAAATAAACTTGCTAAACACGTAAGAATAAAAGACATCAGCATTGTGCTTCCAGGCAAGGGAGATAGTGATATGAACTTAAGTAATATGTCATACATAATCCCGCAGTTTTTTGGCCTCTTTGCACACATATAACTTGGGAGTACTGGTTTGGGAAGGAAGTAGAGATAATCATGAGTCAATTTCCCGATCACTGCCTATCTAGAAAACCAGATTAACGCAGGAGTTTACGAAAATATTCGGATTCGTTCCTAGGTTATTCAGGAATTTGGATCAATTGCAGAGGATTGTTCTACATTCCTAGAACGCTTTTCGTATTATGGGTCTTCTGAAATTTACGGATAGAGTAAATTAAAGAAAGAATATAACATAAAAGATTTGTTAGAAAATGTCTTAAATGAGGAAGTTTTTAGTCAATCATTTTATTAATTTCATAAGTAACAATGATATCGACGTTTTGAGGCCCCTTGAAGAAAAAGAATAGTCTTCACGTCGATATCCGTCTGTTATTGTCGCGGTGTGTTAATCAGATAATGTTTGAAGTACTACTCGGGTCAGATTGCGCTTTAGCATACATTTCAAGGATGAATGAAGAAAGGCCACGTTTGTTAGTCTGCTACTTTGGATGAAAATTAAAAAAGTAGGAATAAGGTTTTTATAAGTCAAAAATTGAAATAAGTGATTAAAAAAAAACTTCAGGATTCAGATCTTTATTCAATTAAAATTATCAGTTTATTATCTACATTACCCTCCTTCTCTCGTATGGATTGATTGAAATTTGTCCAAGCATTCGAACAATCCAGGCTTTGTATGGAGGATAAGACAAGTTGACATAAACATCAGGATGACCATCGTACTTAGACCAAAATAGAACACCAATCAAGCGTCCACGGTAAACTAGAGGATTACCATCGTCAAAAATGCTAGCATGTCTTTCCACATATTTGTCATAAGTACATATAACTTTATCTGAAAGTTTTTGAATAAATTCGTCTTCCTTAAAAAGTCTGAGCTCATGTCGACACTGGTCTAGGCTGATTGTAGGCAGATTGATTGTTCGCAATTCATCAGGGTGATCACGCCTAAAATTTAAAAAATCTCATTACAGTGAGAAAAATCAAGAAATCGATTTTTATTGTACAAAAAAAATTATAGAAATTTTTAAAAGTTATTGAAATATGGTCCTAACGTATTGTATAACCATTCGGATGATTTTCTTTATATAATATTTTAATTTTTCTTCTATCTCTAGTATTATTGGGATACAGCGTTTGCCTCAAATCATCTTGAATAGATTTATCATGATTTGATGAAAATAATGACTATATGTATAATAACAAGATAAGGTACAGATAAAATACAAAGAAGTTAAAGTACAAGGTAAAATATAAACAATCAAAGTATTGCTGGTTAAAAAACTGTTGAGTTACAGGAATTTATTTATGCATTAATATACTTATTATAACTTACTTTTCTCCTAAACTGCAGCATACAACACCACAAAAGTTGTCAACAGCAATAAGGGTCCAGTTCCGAAAAAAAATCATTTTTAGAATTTTAGTGCAGACTCTAACATAGGTTATATTGTTCTATTATCATTTGGTGAATCCAATGAATTTCATCCAAAAACTATTACGAGCAGCTTTCTTAAATCTGAGATTTCAACATAATTAATTTCGATCTATTTATTGTTGATTGATCATCTATACCTTATGCGAATTAAATATATTTTTGTGACACATTCATGATTTCAGACCTTTTCGATACCTATGAAGCGAGGCTTAAGCTCTGCTTTCTACTCTCTAGAAAGTAAATTCCCATGATTCATGTAGGTCCCAGAATTTGAAAATTTCAAAAATTCAAGCAATTCACGGTATTTAACAAATTAATTAAATTCAAGGAATTCGTACAATTATGAAATTCACGAAATTAAAGGAATTGAATAAATTCGTGAAATTGAATCAAATCGCAGAATTCACGGAATGCATGAAATGCTTGGACTTCGACGAATTGCGTTCATTGCCCGAAATCCATAAATTCCGCGAATTCCTTGAACCTCGTTAATTCCTTGAATTCCTGAAATTCTGTGGATTCTTCAAGTACATTTAATTCCATGAATTTCGTGAATTCTATTTAATCCGTGAATTCTTTAAATTATTTAAATTTCGGGCATTCCATAAATTTCGCGAATTCCATTAATTCCGTGAATTCCAATGATTCCCGCTGATACCATGAATTCCGCGAATTACATAAATTCTATGAAATACGTGAATCTTACAAATCCAGTGAAATACGTGAATCTTACAAATCCAGTGAAATACGTGAATCTTACAAATCTAGTGAATTCCGTGATTTCAGTGAATTCCTTGAATTTCATGCATTCCTGGAATCTCGTGAAATTCTTAAATTCTATAAATTCCATGAATCCCTTAAATTCCTTAAATGCTACGAATTCTATGAATTTCAAGAATTGTATAAAAAATGAGAATTCCATGAATTTAGTGAATTCCGTTAATTTCTCGAATTCCATAAAGTCCCTTTGATTCAGTGAATTTCTTTAATTTCGTGAATTCCGTAAATTTTTTTCAATTTCGTGGGTTCCGCGAATTCCCCCAATTTCATGAATTCCGTAAATTCCTTTCATTCCACGAATTCCATGCATTTCATGAAATACGATAGTTCAATGAATTTAGGGAATTTCACTAACACCGTAATTTCAGTTGGTTTCCTCGAATTCCATCATTTCCGGAAATTTTATGAATTCAGTAACTTCGTGAATTCCTTTAATTCCATGAATTTCTTTAATCTCATGAATTCCTTGAATTTCATAAATTCTATAAATTCCGTCAGTATACCAATTTCAAGAATTTCTGTAATTCCATGAATTCCATAAATTTTTTTCAATTTCGTGAGTTCCGTGAATGTCACCAATTTCATGTGAATTCTTTCAATTACACGAATTCCTCGAATTTCGTGAATTTTTTGAATTGTGAAAACAATGTAAGTTCCGTGAATTCCGCGAATTCTACCAATTTTCATAAATTCCTTTAATTACATGAATTTCTCGAATTCCTTTAATTTCTTGAATTTCTTTAATTCTATGGATTCCATAAATTCCATGAATTCTTTTTTGTCACAATTTTCGTCTTACAAACTCTCTAATACTCTTGTATTGTAGAAGTGTTGTAGAATTTTTCCAAATTTCCAAGCATTTTTAACAGTGTACTGTTCAAAGTAGTAATTAAAAAAAACTATATAAAGAAGAAATCATTCAACAAATATTTAATAATTAACAGTTTCAAGTTGTAACAATTACAATTAAACCTATCTGGCAGATCATTTGGTGTTTTTTTGTATCAAAAATTACTTCAATATTTTCTTGGCGAAAAATATCGTCATTGTTATTAACGCCAGCATGAATCAAACTAAATTTCTTATATTTTAAAGTATTTTTGGCCAGTGACAATAACAATTAAAGAAGTTATAGTTAATCATAGATCGTTTGGTCTCTGTATTTTTTGGAATAGCAATAATATTACAAACTTGGAAGCTAGAACCGTACGAGTTATGATTGGTACCAGGGTTAGTTTTTTGTTAAACAGACTTTAGATGAGGCGCTTTTTTATTCGCTTGAGCGCTCAGAACAGTAAAATTCTCCTCCCAAATCTAAAATTTTGTTTCTTTATAATATAAACCTATATTATTTCCGATTTTTTCTCAATATTAATAGAAATTTTACCAAAAAGCATTCTATGGTATTAAATTTTGTCTTACCGTTTTATATTGACATGTCCCCAGCCACTAGTAGCAACACGAGAGTTTGGTGGTACAAATCCATGATATAGTAGTATAGGTTGATTGATTTTATGATTGACAGATGGATCAATTGTGACTAATGCAATATCGCCATTCAAAGGATCATTCAAAAATTCTGGATGATGTTGTATTTTCCAAACTGTGTGAGACATTCCATTTTCTCGAATTGCGGAACCAGAAAGAACCTTGTACACGTGGGGGTGATCCAATTCAATAACGCAAACAGCAGTAGTTAAGATAACATTTAGCATTAATAAAATGCCACTGCAAATTTGGAAATCATCTTCTAAAAGACTGACTATGTACGGGACATGTTCAATCGGTACTGGCTTACTTCCACCCCGCGTCCTATCCACCAAACGTTTTTTTCTGATGTGAAGATTTGATGATTCCTCTGAAAGTTTGATTGAAAATTAATATTATATACCACATAACAAAAATAAAAAAATAAATATTTGAATGCAAAATGAAAAAAAAATTGTAATTTTAAACCAAACAGTTGTAATTATAATTTTAAAATAACGAAATTTTTACCAAACCCGATGAATTAAAGAAAAAAATAAACTTTTAAAGGACTCGAATTATTTCTAACATTTTCTTGAAATGTTCCGAAGTCTTTTTCAATTATTTCATCAATCTTGCTGAATGTTTCAACATATTTGTAAATATTCTCTGAAGATTAATTTTTGGAAATAAGTAAGCTCTTTAAATATTACCTGGAATCTTAAGAAAAGTTTTTTTATCAGCATGCAACTTTTCACAATTTTCAATAAACTTCAAAATTGTATTTGGAAATCTTCAGAAGCCTATCTTCGAAGTTTTTTTCTTTAAATGTTTTCGAAATTTAAATTATTTTCACCATTTTTTAATCGCTTTAAAATACGGCAAAATTTTTATAAAATGCAGGAAAGTCTTCGTGATTCTTTTTAATAATATTGAAAATCTTTTGAAATGATAATTTCAAGTTTGAAATTATTTATTTACTTTTCAAGGCGTCGGAAATCATTTGTAATATTTCAAAAACTTGTAAAAATATTCTCTTCTAATTTATTTTCAAAGACAAATAATAACGTTTAATCTTCCCATTAATCTTGAGAACATTTTTGCATTATCTTGAAATTATTCAAAATCTTCAAAATAATGCAAAATTTTATTTCCTATGAAATTTTTTAAAATATTAAATTCTTTCTGTAATTTCAGAAAAAAGCTTTCTAGTATATTTTTTAATAATTTGAATTTCTTCTAAAAATTTGAAAAAATTATGCAAAATTAAAACAAATTTTCCTGAGAATAGTTCAGGCTTCTTTTTCACAATATCAGAAACAGATGCCGGAATCATAAATTTGTTTGTTAAATTTGTTTTTAAAAATCATAAAATTTGTCAACTCATCATGGATGTTGCCAAATTTATTATCAAGATCCCAACTGAAAGTCTGATATCGAAACGAAAAAGAATTGTTCCGTGGACAGATGCCCCAATAATACATTTGGTTATTAAATTTGTTTTAAAAAAATTATAAAATTGATCAAAAATTTATGAATTTTGCTGAAATTGTCATAAAGTTCTCAACTAAAAAGACTGCCATTAAAAAAACCGAATTTTTCTGTGAACAAAGGCCCAAATAATGCATATTTTTATTAAATTTGTTTAAAAAATCGTAAGATTAATCAACAAATGATGAATTTTGCTAAAATTATCATAAATTTCCTGATTGAAAAAGTTAAAATAGAAAAAAACGAATACTTCTATCGAGAAATGGCTGATTACTCCATTTGTATATTAAATTTCTTTATAATATAAACAATTATAATCAGAAGAGAAATTTTTTTATATAATATTGTTTCAATTTCAATTTCTTGCAATATAACATGAAAAAACGTATATTTATGGCAAATGGTAAGAAAAATATTTTCAACGAGTAATTTGTTGATAACAAAATTTTTGTATATTGTCTAATATCGAAATATCTTTAAATAATGCTATTTTATGCAACTTGAGCGATTTCAACCATTATCCTGTTATTGACGAGCACCGGGAACGTAAAATAGAAAAAAGGCCATTTTTTCGTCATATTTGTTTATTTATAAAAAAATTGAGAACCTAATTCAAAAATCAGGCTTGAAAATCCTCTTAGAAATCTTATTTGCTTTTTTTATAATTTTTTTTGTCGAAATCGCTGAAGATTTGTGGGCTGTACGTTATTCTGAACCAAACAAGTCATTTTTCTTCCCAATGTGCAGCACTCCTTTAGGTTCGAAACCAAAAACTTTTTTTTTTAGAATAATCTTGTAGGGCATTAAACAAAAAACATTTTTCTTCTCTTGAATCTTTTCCATCTTGTTCATAATGTGAATAATGTTTTGCTAATTTTTTTTTTTCAAGTCTTGAAAAATAGCATTGAGAACGTTTTAAAAAAAGGAAATTTTTTAAAAACCCACACACTAGACGAGTAAGAAAATTAAAAAACATAAGTTGTAATGAGAATTTGCCCACGCAACTGTTAAAATTTGTTGAATCATGTTGAGATTTTTAAAAGGCTCCTACATTTTATTGTTTTAAATCGTCAAAAATTTATATGTTTCAAATTCCAAATTATTTTACAATTTTTCAAAAAGCTACTAAATATCTTTGAAACTATTCAAACTTTATCTGAAATTTCGTAATCTTGAAAAATTGTAAACGTTTGCTTGTAATTTTTCACATTCTTTTTTAAATATTAACAAATATTTTCAATTTTTTTTTAATCTTTTGAATTTTTTTCTTCACATTGATTTATTTAAATAAAAAATAAATTAAAATTTTTCCTTATATTTCTTAAATACTTAAATTCCTTCGAAAATCCATATTTTTTTAAAACAGATTTATTGCTTCCACGATAATTTATTTTTGTGGCGAGAGATATTTCGGGTTTTACTCGTGTTTTTTTATCTTTTCAAATAATTGATTGTTTGAAATTTAAAAAAAATTAATATATTTTAAAATAATCTAAATTTCTCCACAAACTTTAACAAAATGGTTCAATATTTTAAGAACTATATTGAAAATCTTCCAAGTTCCTGTTGACAATTTTAGAAATCTTTAAAATTGTTTTGAAATCTTTTTAAGCATAAACCAGAACAAATTTGGTTAAATATTAAATTTTTCTAGAAATCTTATAAAAATGTATAGTCTCTTAAAACTTTTGAATATTTTGAAAAAGCTTCTATGTTTTTTCTTCAAATCTTTATAATCTAAATCATAATATGAATCTATCTTCTTTCTAAGATTTCGTAATCCTAAAAAATGGTAAAATTGTAAATTTCAGAAAATCATATGCGATGTTTCTAAGTCTTAAAATATTTTCAATTTTCAATTAATTCATCAACAAATTGAAAAATATATTTAGGATCTCATTAAAGTCTTATAAAAAAATTAAAAATTATGTTTTCAAATTTTTAAAAATCTACATTTCCATAAAAATGTCTGAAAATCTTTTTTCCAAAGTCCAAACTGTTTTGAAATTTCGCAGAAATTTCATTTTCAGTAATTTTATAAATTATAGTGTGGTATTGAAATGGTCAGAATAGATTTATTTACAAATATTGAAAAAAATTTTAATTATAATGTTCTCTTTGATCAAAAATGTTTGTAAACATTAAAAAATAAATTACATTATAAAAAGGAATTAATTTAAAATTTTAATTTACTAAATAGATTATGCAGAAAATTTTTAAATTCATTTTTATTAAACAACTTTGAAAAATAAAATATTTTCTTTATAAAATAAATTTTTAGTATTTAAAATTTCCTATTTGGAAATTGCTCTTTACGCAAATCAAGAAAACCTGAAAGAACAAACTGAAAAGAACCAACTAAAGTTTTATTCAGTTAGTATACAACCAATTAGGTGTCCAAGAACAAGTGCCAGATTATCTAAATTTGTTTCGACCTATTCATTTAAATAGAAAAGGATTGCAATAATTTTTTAAATAAAAATTTTTTTATTCAAATATAATAAGACTATTTTTACTTACTAACATGATCATCAATCAAAGTCCCAATTCCTTGAGACAGAATAGTACACCAAATGAAAAGATTCACGAAAAATTGTTTTCTCATATTTCCCAAGAACCTCAAAATTCTGGACGTATGAAAATCGGCCTCTTCCAATCGATGACCTTTTTTTAAGGGATTAAAATGTAAATTAAAATAATCGGTAAATAGGGTATGGAAATTACTCTTGTTTATTGAATGAATTATTTCTTTTGTTTCAAATATAATAGTAAAGGAAAATATTTTAATTATAATTTTGGGTTTAAATAAACAATTTTGTCATCTTATTTTTAGGAATAAAAAATTATGAGAAGCAAAGAAACCAGGACAAAAAGATTGAAACATGTCGAAAAATTTTTCAATACTGCAAGTCGTGGTGAAAAAAATAAAAAGTGAGAGAAAACTGTTGCGAGTTTTATCAAAGCAGGCAATTTTCTTGTTTGAATAATAAATCCGGCTGAGAGTCCCTCGGCAATAAATCAAAAGATTTCTTTACTATTCCATTCGAACTTTGTTCGCATAGCGCAAAATATTATTAATGTGTGTTATTGCATAATACTAATTATGCAGCACCTGATATATGCATTAGAATGTTAAAATAATTAATCTAAATTTTATACCAAATTGTTCTACTTTTAAGTCGAAAAGACGATTTTTTCACAAAATGAAATTTGAAAAAAGACCCAAAAACACGTTTTTTAATCACAAACGTAAAATTTTATATAATGGACAAAAATTCTCAACAAAAAAACTTAAATTTTCAACCAGAAAAGATGACTATCAACACAGCCGAAATGTAAATGCAAAAAGTGTACTTAAAAAAAAAACGATTTTTCAAACAGTTAAATTAATAATATAAAAAAACTAATAATATACAAATACTTTAATCCTCAACCAAATAGATTAATTTAAATATAAAACTTTAATTTTTAACAAAAAAGTTAATTTTCAACAGAGAAAGGCGACTTTATTTTCATCATAACAGATAAGTTTTCTAGCAAAAGACGTAATTTCAAGCAAATAAATTAAACGAGAAAAAAAACGAATTTCAGCCAAATATTTAAATATTCTACCAAATAGAAGAATTTTTAATGCAAAGGTTGAGGTTTTCAGAAAAAAGTTAAAATTTTCTACTCAAAAAGAATTTTGAACCAAAAAGATAAACCATCTACAAAATTTTCAATAAAAAAATAATCATTGTAACCAAATACATGAATTTATAAAAAAATTGCTGATTTTTGATTCCAGAGAAACCAATTATCTTCACAACAATTAAATTTTAAATTAAAAAAAAATGTTTAAAAACAAAGTGCAGAAAGTTTTAACAAAATGATTGAATTTTGAACCAAAAAGGGTTATCGTCTGGATATCTGACAAATGTTCAATCAAAAAATAAAAATTATAGCCAAATACAACAATTTGTCACAAAATTGATGAATTTGAAAAAAAAATTATTTTCAAAACCGTTTCATTTTCAATAAAAAAATCGTTATTTTTTAACGAAATGATTGGATTTGGAAGCCAAAATGATTAATCATCTTTAAAACTAAACAATTGAATTTTCAGAATAAAAAAAAGATTTTTTAACGAAGTGAAAGACTGCCCTGAAATTGATCATTGAATGTTGGGCTTAAGATTTTTAAATAAATAAAATAAGTGAACAAAATACATGAACTTTTGATGCGAAAACGATGCCATTAAATTTTTATTTAAAAAAATCATTTCTAATTAAAAATTAAACGAATTTCTAACAACATACTTGGATTTTCACACAATGAAATTTTCACCAAAAACCCGAATTTATAAGATTATCATCGAACTTTCAACCGAGCAGTTTATTTTTCTAACAAAAAGATGCATTGTAACGAAATAGTTGCATTTTTAAATAAACAAATTTTAACAAAATAGTATAATTTTGAGCTGAACGAGATGATTTTTAAACTCAAAATGTAAAAGTATTCTTTTAAACCAAATCATTGGTTTGGTATTCAATTTTTTTTTGTTTCAGCTTGTAGATTTTATTGCAAATTTAAACAGAAAATTTAAGTTACAGAAAAAGTTAAATACTAAATGTTGAAAAATAGAGAAAGAAAAAATCTCCAAAATATCAAATGATCAGAAAAGACTAAACTGCCAAAAATATTTATTTACCTAATTAAATTTCGAAATTAGTAAATTCTCAATTCCAGTAAATTAAAGAAGTTCGGAAAACCCTAAAATATTGAAAAAAACTTAAAATTCAAAATGAAGGTCATTTTAAATTCTAGAAGTATAAGATTTCGTGAATTTAAGATATCGAAATAATAATAACAATAAAATAATAATTATTATATTATTATTATATTATAATATTATTATAATGATTGGCTCAGTTGGTTAGACACTCGGACTTTACCTCAGAGGTCCGGGGTTCGAACCCTGAGCCGGTACCTCTAGAAATTTATATGAATGTACCTTTACTGAGGTTCTGGTGGTTCGGAACCCACCTTAAGCTGTAGGGGTCCCCCCATCGTGTACTTGACTGCAACCCAATCCGCAAATGATGGGGTAATAAACAGGCGTTGTCCAATATGTCTGGGCAGACTGCTCTGATCAGATCACTTGATTTCATTATAAAAATGCGTCCTTGACTGATGATATATACCGGTACAGCCCCGTGCAAAATGATCAAATAAAAAAATCCAACTCCAACCAAAAATGCCTTCGACATGTTGGACAGTATAAGCCTGTGACAACATTTCAAGACGGAAATGTTTTTAAAATAATAATAATAATAATAATAATAATAATAATAATAATAATTCAATTTGTTATCAAAAAACTTTTATTTGTTTTATTTTTTCAAGAAATATTTTATTTATTGTATTACATTTTCTGTATTTTCCAACATTTAGTTAAAAGAAGAAACTTTAAAACCGACGATGAATGTCGCCCGGATAAAAATGCTTCGACTTGAGTTCGACTTGAATTGCCCCCAATCAAGACGTTCTGAAGTCGAAAAGGTCGACTTGAGCATGTCTCAGTTTTGAGACGAAGCCAGAGTTCAATTTATGTCTTAAAGATAAGTTTCTATGTCTTGAAGACATAACTTTATATCTTGAGTCGAATTGTTTGTATTATACTTGTTTGACGATGATACCGAAAATTTTGTTCGTTTTTACGTATTTCGAAAGGTTTAGGAGATCCTTGTTGAAAGTTACAATTTTTATTTTTTTGATAAAAATTTTCAAGTGTTACATTTGTTCAGACCCACCGATTCTGAATTTTTAAATTAAAAATAATTAATTTAATATTGACAAATTTTTCATTCATCAATCTTAATCTCATTTATGAACCAAAAAAAGGTTCGATAATTTCAGCAAAAACAAGGCTCGTCTTGAGTCAAGTAAACGTCGTCTTAGTCAATACAAGGCTTAACTCAAGACTATTAAACGCCGCTTTACCTGTCGTAGCCATAAAAGTAAGACAGAGGCCTATGTTTCGACTCAGTTTTGAGACGCAGCCAAGCATCGATGTCTTGGAGACGAACTCAAGAGATAACCAAGTCGAACCCAAGTCGAAGCAGTTTTACTCTGGCGAACGCTAAAACTCTTTTCCCCAAAGAATTAACTATTCCAGCCTATGTGGTTGATGGAAAAATTTTTTACTTGCACAACTCGACATCATTTAAATTTGGTAGAAAATAGAATATATACGTCAAGATTTAAGAATTATTTTTTCTGTAAAAATGAGCTAAATGAGCTGAATTTTTTATCATATCCAAGGTGGCTATACGAATCAACGTTTACAAATTAAGTTTGTACAAGATGCCATATAGAATTATTATTTATCATTATTTGAGACTATTTCACTTACGCGTATTATCATCTCTTTAATCACCAAGTCCCAGAGCCAAAACTACACCTTAGACTTATAAAAGTCGAGATTATTTTGACGACAATAAGACAAGATTTCTTCTTTTATAATCTAACATTGTATAAGGAGTAGAATTATTTTATTATTTATGGGTACAATAAAACTTTCAGTTACGCGCTGGAAACTCGTCTCGGTTATCTTTAATATAATTGTTCTCATTGAAAGTTAACTATAATACATGTGTGAGCACAGACGTTTTTTAAATTGAATTTTAATTATTATTTCATTATTCAAACATCTGATTGACGCAACTCTATTCAATAAAGTAATAATATAAAAATGAATAAATTATTCATTAAAATTTTCAAAGAAATTCTATAAATATAGCTCATTGCACATTTTGTTCAGAAGTTCTACATGTAGAACTTGAGATTTCTACCGTTTGGATTGAATTCTTAATTGTTTTTCATTAACTAAAAATATAGTCACAAAAATATCTAACAATTAAGAACTTTTCGGAGCTTTACAATTAAAAAAATATATTTAATAAACTTTCAAAGTTTTCGAATATTCTACACATATTTCCTCAAAACTTTTCAAATTCCCAAGGATATTGACAATTGATTCAATTAGTCTTAGCATTTTGACGCTAACCTATTTATCATCTCAAATAATCTAAAATGAGAACACCATAATAATCAGTTTTAGGAGGAAGTAAAATTATTTACTATTTTTCAAAAGAAAATTGACATACAAGAGACGGGAAAATTTCGATGACAATGATTCTTGAGGTTTCTTTGCTTTAAGAGCACACATGCTCTAGAAAAATATCTCACCTTTGCTTTTCAAATTATTCGGTTGTTAATGACCCCAAATGCTATCGCTCTAATTAGAGAATAGGAAGAGGACCTAATACGAAGATCTTTAATACATTAACTTAGCTTAACAAATTATAAGTTTTGCCATGTTTATTAATAAATATATAATTCACTTATATTAGCAAGAATAAAGTTATTTTATAAAAAACACCCGATCAATGATATTTTAAAAATATAAAAATAATACAATTACTTAAAGATTAAGATCATTATTTCATGAAGATTATCACTTGATAATCTACATGTAAGAAGTGTGATGGTCGAAACTGAACCCTAAGGTGGATTGTTTGCAATTTCCATGAGTTTCAAAGCAATCCACGCTTTGTATTGATTATCATGCAAGTTGGCATACATATCAGGTTGTCCATTGTCCCGAGTATAAAACAAAATTCCAAGCAAGTACTCCCTATGACGGCTGCCAAAGTAAACTAGAGGATTACCATAATCATCCATGCTAGCGTGTTTTGCACTCTGTCCAACAAAAGTACAAATAACCTTATCATTGATTGGTATAATGTTTTCGGGACCGTGCCTGCTGATACACTCTAGATTGCTAATTATGGGCACAGTGATTGATCTCAGTTCATCTGGATTCACCCTCCTGAAATTTAGAAATAATATTTTATTAATTTTATTCCACATGCAAAATTTATTACATACATAATTAAGGGTTTATGGTTTATAATAACTTACGAATGTGGTCCATGACTGTAGCATCCCATTTCGTAATAGAACAAAATAAATTTAGTGATGCATGTCCAATTGTCCATGTGGATAAGAAAAAAAAAATAATAACCTGGATTAGAAGCACTTTCAATACATGATCAGATTACATTTATAAAATATATTGTATCTTACCTGCCAAGGATTTGGCCCCAACCACAAGTATGAACATTAATATTAACAAGAGCAGTATTTGGTGATTGGGCTCCGTCATAGATTTTTATTTTTCGATTAACTGAATGTTTGAAGTCGATAGGTGGATCAATTGTCACCAGCGCAATATTTCCGGATTTTATGCCTTGGAATTCAGGATGATGTCGTATTCTCAGTACAATGTGAGGTATTCCATTAAGTCGACTTGCTGTACCAGAGTAAACACGATACCTTTCTGTATCTTGAAAACGGAGGACACATATAGCAGTTGTTAAGACAACTTTATCTGATAATATAACAGCAGTGCAAATAAACTTATTGTATTCAAAAAGTTTAGTCGCATGACCAAATTCTTCAATCCCTGCTTGACGAGGTCCGCCACCAACTCTCTCAATGAGCCGTTTTTTTCTTACGTGAAGAACAGATGATTCATCTATGAAAATTACAGAAAATTATTGCAAAAGATTCACAGAAAATTTTAATACACAAAAAAGAATTATTTGTTGTGGCTCAACGAGAAAGCTATCTATTTGATAGCCTATTGGTTCGAATCAGTAAGATCTGCTTTTAAACAAGCTTTCTTTCTGGCAGTCGAGTATTATTTTTAAATATTTTCATTACCAGTATCATTTTCTTTTGATGCCCCAATTTGTACAGCTAAAGTGACACTCAGAATTAAAAATATCAAATTGAATTTTCCCATTTTTTCACAACTTGCGCATCCGAAATTGGAGATAATTTTGAAAACAGTAACTTGAAACTTCTTCATTTATATCTATCGTTGTATTTAGAATGTATTTGTTTCGTTTTCTTGAAACAATGACGAGACGATAATTTCTTCCGTGTGATATAAGTCTAATATCTAATTAAGTACTCGTTTCCACAAATTTTGAAACCGTTTTTGTCAAACTTCAATAAATAGCGACTGAGGGTTTTAAGCATCCTTTTTCATTGTGTAGCAACTCAGGTTGCTCGCCGAATAAGACAATTTTTATTTAGCATCAATATTAATCTTTAAAAGAAGGCAAACTCACCAAACTCGTTTTATGGAGATTAATCTGGTTTAATGATGCCTTGGCATCGAATTTGTTCTCCTTATTTAAACGAAAAATTCTGTGAGGCAAGTAAGCTTTCTGCCGATTTAATCTAACTTTCGTTTGTAAAGCGAAAAGTAGTCTCGTTTATTATGTATGTTTTTGGTTTAAATAAATATTCCTGCATACTTGGTAGTACATATGCTAGTTTCCCGAATCATTATTTCAACAAGTTTTTAAAAATACCAGACTTTTAATCTGGTATAATCGTGACAGCATTAAAAAGTAACTTTTTTTATTTGCAATAATGCCGTTTAAATTCTGAGAAAATTCTAAATTTTATTTGATTTGTTTAATAATGAGAAAAGATATGTATTTCACTATGCAGAAATACAAAAGTTATATTTTCGATAGCAAACTCAAAATTTATTAAAATGTCACTAATTCCGAGAAAAGTAAGGTTTCAGATAGAGAAAATTTTAAAAATTTAAAGTAAAAGTAGCTTTTAATAAAATAAATATGTGCTTGAATTTAAATAATATTTTTGCCTTTATTCTATTAAAGAAATTAATTTCTTCAAACTATTTTTTTAATTTAAAAAAATGTATAAGAAAAAATGTACACGCAAAAAGTCAATAAATAATTGACTTAATTGCATTATGTCACACAAACAAAAATGATCTCTTTCGATGAAAAAAAAAGTTTTTCCACGTAGACTTTAAATCTGAAGTAGTAAAATTTCACTACAAAAATTTCACTGAAAGTCTACTATAATGAATCACTAAATATTAGTATAAAATTACTCGAAATGAGGAGTCATCCACAAATTACATATAAATTTATTAAAAATTTTGTAATATTACATTTTTTGTTAAAATATATCTTTTTAAAAAAAAAACTTTATTATTCTGTACCAGAATTAATTACTTTCTTAAAACTTAAACAATTTTCTCAAGAAGTCAGCCTTCTTGGTTAAAAATGCAACTGTTTTGTTGAATATCAGTCTTTCAAGATTGAAAATTTAACAATTTTGGCTCAAATTTAACTTTTTTGGTTAAAAATGTAACTGATAGGTTAAAAATTTATCTGTTTCAAATATAAATAAATTTTGATTTTTTAAATTTTCATTTTCGATTTGAAAACTAAATTTTTACAAATGAAAAAAATTCGCGAGTTGAAGTGCTTTGTAAGAAATTAATTGTTTAATGCAAAGATGTATGATTTCACATTTTTCGTAGAAAACTCGTATTTTTGGCTTAAAATCTCAACCTTTAAAAGAACAATGCTTTCCTAGATTCACTGAGAAAACTTTTTGATTGGAAATTGAACTAGCATTGAAAATTTATTTTCTTTTATTTAAAAATACATCTATTTTATTAGAGATTTCATCGTTTTTTGTTAATATTAAAACTGTTGGGTTAAAAATTAATTTTTGTTTAGGATTGCGGTATTTTGTTCAAAAAAAATTTTTTGTGGTTAAACTAAACTATTTTTATTCAAAATTAAAGTAATTTTTGGTTCAAATATGAAATACTAGATAGGCAAACACTCATGTCTTTAGTAGAAAATTAAACCATTTTGTCCAAAACACATTTTTTTGTTAAAAAGAATTTTTGTTAAAGATGAATTGTCTTCTTGTCTTGAAAATTAAACAAATTAGTAGAAGACTCAACTACTTGATAATTACCCTTCATTTATAAATTTAACTATTTGGTTAAAAATGTATGTATGTCGTTAAAGCCTTATCTTTTTTAGAATAAAAATAGTTTTCGTGGTTGCAAATTCACCTGTTAAGTAGAAAATTTAAGTCTTTGTCTAAAGGTTCACATTTTTCGTACAAAGTCTCATATTTTTGGCTTAAAATCTTAACATTTTAGCGAAAAAAAGTTTTCGAGATTCACTGAAAAAACTTTTTTGATTAAGATTGTAACTCCTGTTAAAGATTTTTTAAAATTTAAAAATACATCTCTTTAGGTTGACCTTTATTCCTTTTTGGTTAATATTAAAAATGTTTCTTCAAACATTTTTTTTAGGATTCAGGTATTTCTTTGAACATTTTTTGTTTCTTAAACTAAACTGTTTTTTATTTGAAATCAAAATAATTTTTGTTTCAAATATCAAATACAAAATAGTAAAAAATTCATGTTTTTGGTTAGAAATTAAACGATTTTTTCGAAAATCTTATTTTTCTGTTGAAAATTCATTTTTGGAACTGAAAATTCGTCTTTCTGGCTTAAAAATTAAACAAATTATTTTTAAACAACAACTTTTAATAAACTTTTGGTTTAAAATGTAAATATTTTGTTATCTCATTTTTTTTAGAATAAAAATAATTTTACTTTGTTGAAGTAATTATTTTTTATAGAAATATCTTGTTTTTGGCTCACAATCTTTACATTTTAGCGCAATACTGTTTCATAGCTTTACTAAGAAAACTTTCTTGATTAAAAATTGAAGTTGTGTTAAAATTTTTTTTTAAACATAAATCTATCTAGTTAGATATTTCATCCTGTTTGGTTGAAAATTAATAATTTCTTTTTTAGAATTCAGGTATATCGTCGAATTTTTTTTTTAAAGCTAAATTGTTTTTGGTTGAAAATAAAAATAATTCTTGGTTGAAAATTTAATCCTTCCTTTAAAAGTGGAACTATGTGGTAGGAAATAAATCTGTGTTTATTGAAAATGCAATAATTTTTTAAAAATTCGTGTTTCTTTGTTGCATTTAACTGTTTTCACTTAAAATATTTTTTTCAGGTATTAACTATTCCAATTTTTAGAAAGATTTTATCATGTTTTGTGGAAAATTCAAATAATTAGTTAAAAGTTGAAACAAACCCCTGTTTCTAAATCACCTAATTTTTTTTTTAATATATAAATTTATTTACAGCCTTGTATATTAATTAAAAATAGATGATAAAAATATTAATCTTGAAAAACAGGGGAGTACAATGAAAGATTACGATTCTCTAATATTTTAATCTATATTGAAACAATGCGAAGGACTTGTAGTGCAACTTCAAACTAGGCATCACTTTGAAAAGCGCAACACACCTGAGACAACACATGTGACACACATTGATTCATTCATCGCTTCTAAATAACTAAAGAATTAGTCAATATTTTCATTAATGAACGATGATAAATTGAACTTGTAATCTTCCAACTATTCTATTAGCTTAATGTCGAAATATTACTATTTTATAAGTCAAACGCTAAATTACAACTTCACATAGTTAAATTTTTAATTATTTAAATTTTAAGAGTTTAAATTGTAACACCGGTAAACCTAACCAAGGAAATCTCACTTATATCAAAAAAATTTATTCTGTTAAACAATTTATTGTAAACTATATCTTTTAAAACTTTTTTTTATTTAATCAATATTTAATTAAAAGAATCTATGGAGCAAAAACAGAAAGATCCTTTATTTCATGAAAAATCAATAAAAAATCAATATATTCATAATAATTTATCCGTGTGATGGTACGTAATTGATATCAGAAACCTTCTCAAGTATGATTGAATTGTTTAGTTCAAATCTGTTTTTAAATGGAGTTTAAAAAGTTTGAGCAGCTGAAACTAGTTGTTAATTTAATTTCTTCTATTCTAGTACAGGTTCTTTGTTAAATAAATTATTAAAAATTGGTCAAATGGTCAAAACAATAATCAAAATTAATTTAGCAACCCAAGTAAACGAAAAATCTCATGAGATCCAATGGGACTTTTATGGGAAAAGGTATCTAAAATGTCCGACTTAATAATTTTATGGATACTAGAAAACACTAGACAATTTTAATTTTATGTTTTTATTTTTCCTACTAAAATATAACTAAATTACGAAAAAAGTTTAAAATATGTCCCGTTTTACCAGAACTTTTTGAGGACAACAGTACTGCAAAAATCCCACTGAATTGTTTTATCACTTAATCAGGATTTTTTCAGGACAAGAGTATTGAAAAGTTCAATTTTTTAAATTTCTTTGGGTTGTATTTTAGCATAAAAAAATCCGCAAAAGTCTTTTATATGTTTTTTAACATTATGCTGGTCTTAAGTAATTTCCGGAAAAAAGTGCAAAATAAGTTACATTATGTTTAGCTTTTTTTTTTTAATTTTTGCAAACACTGATAGAAAGAATGTCCTAAATGCTTGTGAAATAAGAGTTTTGAGAAATGCTTGTGACATTAATGTCCAAAAAAGTACTGCTGAAATGTAATTAAAGTAACAAAATTTTACCAGGATTTTTTAAGGACAGAAGTTCCACAAAAATTCTACTAATTTTTTTTTTAAATTTGATAATTACTATTTTCCAGAGAATATCAACGCAAAATTACAATTTAAAATAAAGATTGTCTTTGGTAGGTGCATTTATTTTTTTCTAAATGTTTACATGTGACAATGGGATTTATTTCACAAAAAAGTCAAATTTGTTTCCTTTTCTTTTGAACAGGCCTTTTGAGGACAAAAACTCCGGAAATTTCCAACCTGACTATTTAAAAAAAGTTGTTTAAGTCCTAAATAATTTTCGAAGAAAAGTAGTAAATAAGCTTCATTTTATTTCTTCTACATTTTTACAAGTGCTGAAGATATTTATGTCACAAAAAAGTCTATTTTTTTTTTATTTTCTTTAATGGTGATTTTTACAACCAAAATTGCAAAAATACTCCTGCTTAATTATTCTTAAATGTTTACAAGCTTAAAATTATTTGTGAAAAAGAATTTAATAAACTCCATTTTAGGTTTTTTTATATTTTTACAAGTGTTGTAAGGATTTATGTCACATAAAAGTACTGCTGAAATAGAACTGATGTAACGAAAGTGTTCAAAATATTATCAATATGATTCAAGATTTGTAAAAATTAGGGAATAACCAAGCGGAACTTTTTCAGCGTCCTGTCTGAAATTAAGTTTTCTCGATACTTTTTTGCTTAAAAAGTCCCATCAACATGCCTCAAAAAGTATAAAAACATAAAATATAATATTTTTAGTACTTTTCTTCCTAATTAGACCCATTAACGTGTTTATGTTTGATCAATGAGAATTCTCGAAGCTCGCACATCGAGTTGCAATGAAAAAATTACGAAAAATGTTATTTTTCACGTTATTTTAAAGCACATTATTATTTTTTTTTCTTGTTATTTTTAGAGGACAAAAGTTTTTAATGAATTTTGCCGCTGGCCGCTCTTTGTAAAACTAAGAGAAGTTTTATTTTTTGGTAAAAAAGTCACTTTAACATTAACTGGAAAGTTTTGAGTGCATTCAAACTTTCGTTGAATACTTCGTTTTTGAGTTTAAAAAAATATTAAGGAAAAAGTTATCGAATTTTATTAAGAATAACCTCAAACTTTGGTCCATCACACGTACCTTTTTGATTAAATTTGTAGCCGACCGTTCAAAAATTTATCTTTGGATCCAAATAAATTTTTATCTTTTAAATTTAATCTTACAGTTTGAAAATTTAACTTTTACAGATACAGAAAAATTCGAAAGATTCATATTTTTGTGTGGAAAATTATTCTTTTTGGTGAACAATTCGATAATTTTGTTGAAAATTTACATTTGTTACAAACTGAAAAGATTTTTTGGTTAAAAATTCTACTATTTAATTTAAAATTCGTGAAAATTTTGGCTTAAAAGAATCAATCCCATTTGTAGCAATTTCATCTTTTTAGATTAAAATTCAGCTGTCTGGTTAAAAATTATTCTTTTTGTCGAACACTTACATTTTTGGAACAAAAATTCAATAATTTAGTCGAAAGTGGAATTACTTGGACACAAATTTCTTCCATTACTTGATAATTCATCACTTTGGTTAAGCTTTTACTTTCTTTAGAAATTAAATTTTTTAGGTGATAATTAAACTATTCTATTTTTGGCTGCAAATTTATCATTTTTAGGTAAGGACGAAACTCTTTGGTTGAAAATGTATGTATTATGTTAAAATTCTGATTCTTTCGTAAAAAATTAATCCTCTTCTTTAAAAAAATATTGTGTTTTTTTTAATATTAAATTTTTTAAATAACAATTCAGTTTTTAGGTGAAAAATTTACACTTTGTGTATACACGCCTGATTTTTTTTGAAATTTTTTTTTTTTCTAAATTTACTGAAGAAGCTTTTTGGTTCGAAACTTCATCTATTTTCTTAAAAAGTCGATTTTTGGGCTTAAAAATTGACCGCTTTAATCAATAAAATATCTTTATTGAACTAGCATTTTTTTTTGTTAAAATTAAAATATTTCGTTAATCATTTGCATTTTAATTTAAAACAATCTATCCTTTTTCGCTGAAATTAATCTTTTTTGTTGAAACGTCAGCTTCTTGGTTAAAAATAATTCTCTTTTGGAAGAAAATGAACTTCTTTCTTAAAGATGCATTACTTCTGTTAAGGATTTAACACTTTAGGTAAACATTCACATTTTCCGTTAAAAATTAATTTTTTCACCTGAAATTTTTTTTAACGCATCTGCTCAGTTAAATACTAATCGGTTTTAATTGGAGATTCAAATATTTTGTGGAAGATGAGTCCTTTTTGGTCAAATTAAACTTTTCTTCCTTAAGGCCATGTGACGAGAGGGTCACGTGACCAAACCTGGTCCTCAATTTTTCTTACCCAACTTATGTCTAAACGAAATGAGATATCGCTCTGACAGTTTAGGAAATGAAAGATGAGGCAATAAAGTCCATGTCTCTGGTCCTAAATAATTAGAATTGTGAATAAAGGTTTTTTTCATAACTATTTTGGAGCAATACCGACCGTTCTGTATACCACTGGAATCAATTTTCAAAGTTGTCAATTTGCTAGTTATGAGGTTTATATTTATCAAAGTGGGACAAAACAATAAAAATCGCTCACGAACATTATTCACAAATAATGCAAAAACTAATGTTTGCACTTGAAATGCAAATAAACAAATTTTGTCTGACATGCATATCAGCTATGTCAAAGCAGCGCTATCGTAGCGAGTAAAAAACTTTGAACTTCTACGGGCCTGGGGGTAAAGTAGTGCATGATTACCGACAGAGAAAGCTAGAAGTCAAACTTCTGCTGTAAAGTCTGAATGCGTTCATCGATAATCATTATTTTCTCCAATAAACTATTTTCTTCATCTAACTCTTTGCAAGGCAACAAACGATCCTTGAATAATTATTAACATTTCCCGAAAAGAATTTCCGCGTTATTTAAACTTTTATTTTTTAATATGGGTGAAAAAATATTGATCTTAGGACTGACATGATCAGCTGTTATACTCATCACATGGCCTTAAAATGATGTTTCGTCTCATTAAAAATTAATTTCTAGAACTGAAAATTTGATTATTAGCTGAAAATTCAAGTGTTTGGTTGAAAATGAAAAAAGCGCAAGCCAGCCTTAACCAAACCTCACTAAAATTACAATTTTTCTTTGGGTCTAAAACCTAAATCGGAATAGTGAGATAACATTTCCTAATCAAAACTTCGCCCAGAGCCTCTGTGAAAATAAAAAAAGTCATGTGCGCAGAATTTAAAGTGAGTGGTTATGAGTGACTAATCTCACTCGATGAAAAACAAAACCCAACTCAAAAATTCCCGTGCAGGAACCTTGGAGGATCCTAGGCAGGTTCCTGGACAGCATCCTGTACACGAAATTTCACAGGAATCTTTGAAGGTTCCAGTGTAGGAATTTGGGGAAGGAATCTGTAAATGATCTTGCAATGGAACCTGCACTGGCAAAGAAACATTTTAATGATCGATAAAAGGTTCCTGTATAGGTTTCTTTACGAAATCAATTCAAGCGCTGGTTCCTGTACAGGAATACGTATAGGATCCTTTAAATAAAGCCATCGCGAAGACTTATATCGTTTACAGCTTTTAAGTTTCTTTTTCTCATTAGGTCCTATGCAGGTTTATGCATAGGATCTTCAAAATTATCCTATACATTTATACGTGTTTCAAATCACTTTGCGAAGGTACCTGTAAATGACGATTCAAAGGTTAGCTTGCATACAGGTTCCTTTACAGGATCACAGTTTCCTTAGGCAAATTTCTGTGCAGGAACCGTAAAGGTTATTTGTACAGATTCATGTGTATCTTCGCGTGCAGGCACATTCTCAAAATCCTCCGAGGTTCCTATACAGGAATATTTAGCTAGAAATATCTCACAATCCACCAGTCGATTTCTTGCTGATTCTATGCAGCCATTAATATTTTTCCGAAAAAATCAAAAAGTATACTTCTCCAACATAAAAAAAAAATTTATTTAAAGAAACTTTGCTTTCAGACAGACGCTCATTTTTTAGTCTAGTTTTAATTTGACTGTAAAAATAATATATTCAAGAATTCGCAACAAGTCAATCTCTTTTTATATTTGTTTTATTAATTTTATCTCAATAAATGAACGCAAAAAACTCCTAGAAGTGCCTACAAAAATAGAAAAATAAATGATAAAATCTAGACTCTAAGGTGGACTAGTTGCAATTTGTCCAAGCTTTCTAACAATCCAGGCTCTGTATGGAGGATACGACAAGTTGATATAAATATCAGGATAACCATTGTGCTGAGACCAAAACATAATACCAATTAGACGTCCACCGTAAACTAAAGGATTACCGTCGTCAAAGACACTAGCGTGTTTTTCCACAAATCTATCATAAGTACATATAACTTTATCTGAAAGTGTTTGAATAAATTCAGTTTCGTTATAGATTCGGAGTTCATATTGGCATTGATTCACGCTGATTGTAGGAATACTGATTGATCGCAATTCATGAGGATGACTCCGCCTGAAATTGAGAAAAAGGGTAGTATTAGACTGAAAAAGCCAATTTTATTATAAAACTTTAGAAAGATTGTCAAGGTTGTTGCAAAATCCTAATTTTGAAATTTCCTGATTTTTCCTGACAAATTTTTCATTCCACCTAACCGTTATACGTTTTTTTTCAGGCATGAGAACCCACATGATTAATAATCTCAATGCGAAAAAAGTTTGTTTTTAACTTTATATTAAAGAGTTTTAGTAATAACACGCATGTACATTAGAATATCTTACGTTAGAAAAATTTTTACTAGTTGGAATGGAAGCTTCTAATTTGTCCCCTAAGGGTTTACATTTTTCTTGCACCTTCTTCTTTATTCCTTTACACACCCCCCACACAGTTACTTGGCGGTGGAAGGGGGACCTACAGTTTAAGGTGAGTTCCGAACCACCAAGAGCAACAGCTTTAGGTACTTAGAGAAAACCTTTTTCTCTAGAGGTACCGGTCTCACGACTCTCCAGAGATGAACAATTCCCTTGCTAGGCTAGTGTTCACCGCATGAGCCGCCGAGGCTCTTCCAGAGTGCGAGGCGGTAATCGATCCCGTAAGCCGACGGAGTGGGTCGAAAGCTTATGCTTTCGATCCGATTTGAAATTAAAGATAATAAGTTTAAACCAAATAATTGATTTTTTAACTTAAAGGATGAATTTTCAGCCAGAACAACGCAATTTTTACCTAGTAAGACGAATTTTCAACAAAGTGCATGAAGTTTTAACTGAAGAAGATCGATTTTTTATTAACCCTCAAAGGTTTTTTTACTTTGGTATAACGTTAAGGTCCTCATGGGGTCGTTAAAGACCCCAGCCGTAATTTTTTATTTCATAGAAGATTTTTAATATTTCGGCGTGAAATTTTGTTGAGCATTCCCTTAAGTGTCTTGATATAAGATAATTTTTATTGTTAAATGATTTTTTAATTTGAAAACATTGAAAACAAAATTAAAAACTGAAAAAGAACAAACTTCGAAGATTTCAATATGAAGTGTCAGGGCACTAACGACACCATGGGGACCTTTAAGGGTTGAAAGAATTAATTTCAAACTAAGGAAGACACTTTTTTTATATAATAAAAAAATGATTAAATAAATAGTTGGATTTTAAACAAAAAATATAAATGTTTGTCTCAAAATAGAATAGTTGAATTATCAATTAAAAATATTAAATTTCAACCAAATTTAAACTATTTTATTTTCAATAGTTAAGTTTTCAATCATACAGATGAGTTTTCAGTCGAGGAACATAAATGTATACCAACATAAGATACCAATTTACCACCAAATAATAGAAGGTACTATTAAAAAAGATCAATTTTTAACGAAGAATAGAGTTTGTAATTTCAATGAGAAATCTTGTTAAAAAAAAGCTAAATTCTTATCACAAAAAAGGTAGTCAGCAACTTAAAATAGAATAGCTAAATTTTCTGTTAAAAAATTATTTTTTCATAGAAAAATTTAATTTAAAAAAAATAGTTTAATTTTCAAGCAGAAAAATGAATTTTCAACCAGAAATCTAAATATTTTAATTGAAATATAGAATCTTCAAACAAAAAAATTATTTTTTTACTAAATAATGTAACTTTCGACTAACAAAGCGAATTTTCAAATAATTTTAAATATAAAAAATTGCATTTTTAATAATATAGTTTAATTCACAAGCAAACAAAAGGATTTCCTACGAAAAAGATAATCTTCCCACTGAAACGATGAATCTTCAACTCAAACAATCAATTTTCATACAATATCGTATTTATCAATCAAGAACATGAATTTTTTACCAACAAGACAAATTTTAGAACATCTGCTTCAAATTGCTCACAAGCATCGGCATTACAATTTGTGAATTTTCACCTTTCGCTCGACAATTTAATTTATATTTAGAGTCTACATTTTTAAAAATAAATATTATTATAAATTACGAAATTTCATTATTAGGATTTGAATCTGTTTGCTTGGGATTCAAGCATATTTAAAATGATTCAGAAATTATTTATATAACACTGGAAAGACGGAGCCAGGCGGGCGGCAGGCACAGTTTAAGAACGAGAAATGATGTGATTCGATCTCTAGCCCTAAACTTTTCCACGGAGTGGGACAGTACTACGAACCAATCACCTTTATAGACTGCGCCATCAGTAAGGCACGATTGCCCCACTAGACCCAGGAGCCACGCGTTCCCTGAGCGATGCGGTGTAAACGAGAGCTGTAGCCACCAAATACATTTGGCCTCCAGTCTCGCTTCAAGAATACTCTTTGTGGCGTGCGCCGAAGAAAGGGGGAGAGAAGCTCACGGACGGAGTAGATAAGACGCGAAGATGTAGTGGTGAGTGGTGGGAGGTGTTTCACGGGATCTCGAGCGAAAGCCCGATTTCTCGAGTAACAACTCAATTATTATCAATAATAATGGCCGAAATTTTTTTTCGATGTTTTCATTAAAAAGAGCAAGTCAAAAATGATCGGAAGGTGTAAGAACCCCAAAGCAAAATTAAAAATCGATACATCATAATATAAACTTAAGCTCCACCAAATTATAAACATTCTGATTATTTAAGTATTTAGCGGGCGCAGAATATCTTATAAATGTAACACAAATTATCACGAAAACTATTTTTATTAATAAACGGGTTTTAAACAAATTTTAAACAAATAAATATTCTCAGGCGACATTCCTGGGAGATATCTGATCCAAGAACTGCAGATTTTAGCAATCTAAATAATATGGCTTTGGTGCTCCAAAAAGCACATCTTGCGATATCGGTTGAATGAGCATCAGAAGGAGACGATACCCGAACTATCACCAGCAGATGACAACTCTCTGCGCAACTTTTTCACACACAAAAAAATCCCTGAGCACACTCTGTCTTCTAGACTCGCGCTCACTACATAGTGTAAAACTCTTTCGAAGGTCCTCACAGGACACCCTTGTAATACCCCCGTTCATACGAAGATTGGATTTTACAATCGGAATCACCGCAAATTCTACCTCTCCTTGAATTGCTTCTTATCCCGCAAAAGTTGGAACGTATCACAAAAAAATAAGTAAAATAATAAAATTTCCAAATAAAGAAAAGGGGTTATTCCAAATTTTTAACCAGAAAGATGAAATTTCAATGAAGCAAATACAATTTTCAATAAAATAGTTGAATTTGTGACAAAAAAAAAAAAACAATTTTCAACTAAACTTATGAATCATGAACCAAAAAATGTTTTCTTTGAATTTCCAGAATTCCTTGACTTGCAGCAACCCTGATTGAGTTTACATAATTTAGTTGATTAAAAAATGTTAGCTATAAGAAATTTTTCTATGCATTAATAAAGTTATGATAACTTACGATTGTCCAAGTCTGGATCATGCCACACCATAACAATTCCAAAAGTGTGTAGGTTCCAAGTCCGTTTTCCATTTAAGTGACAAAAAAAAACAACATATTTTCCGAATTTTAGTTTACAAGTTAATGAAATTTCTTATTCTAATTTAATTTACCATTTTAAGTACCAATAAAAACCCAGTAAGTATCTGTTCTTGACAAGAACGTGGAAAAGGGCGGCTTTCGTACCTTTTCGAACATTGAGAAAATGGCCAAATGCCGCACACTGTGGTATCATATTTTGAAATATCCAATCACCGAGACGAAAATAAATCCTAACTTCTGCAAGATTATTTTCATCTCCTTGATAGGATGAATTTATCAAGTGAATTCACTTTCGTATCTGTGATTGGTTGAAACTATCCCTAAGGAGGCTGGCAAGCGTAAAACAGCACTGCCATCATTCATCAATCGTGTTTGACAGATGAAAATTGAGATTATTTTTTCATTGTTGTTCATTAAGTCTAATCCGTTCTTTGTTGGTACTCGAGACTTAAGCCACCAATTTCCGCATTCTTATGAAGAAAAATAATATAAGCACCATGGGGCGAAACGTGGGGATTCAAATTCGCAAACAGCTTGAAAATTAATTTAGATTTCTGAGTCGCGCACTGAATAAGTTTTACGTAAGAAATCAAAAAAATTATGTGTTAGAAAGTTTTTTGAGATCCCGAATTTGTGGTCATTCATGACAATTCATCTTTCATTCATAGTAACTTATCACTCGGGAGCTAGTTTAATCGGGAGATGCCCATTTAAGCAAGTGAAACAGCTAGAAGAAGCTTTTTGCTCAAAGAGCGCAAAAACGGCAGCTAAAAGAAATCCTTTTAAAAATGTTTTTTTCTACTTGTTTGGAATTGGTTCCTTCCCGTGTGCTATCCTTACATCTAAATGCAAACATTCCGTGCATGTGTTACAAAAATATATTATTTTACTTCTTACCGTCTTGTATTAATCATGCCCCAGCCACTAGTAGTAACAATAATGTTTGGTGGTACACGCCCATTATATAGTGATATAGGGTGATTGATTCTACGATTGACAGATGGATAAATTGTAACCAATGCGATATCGCCGTTCAAGGGCTGATTAACAAATTCTGGATGATGTCGTATTTTCCAAACAGTGTGAGATATTCCATCCTCTCGAGTTGCGGAACCGGAAAGAACGGTGTATATCTGCCTGTTATCGAGATCGATGACGCAAACAGCAGTAGTTAAGATAACATTGGGCAATAATACAACTCCACTGCAAACATGCACGTCTTCTTCTAAAATACTGACAATGTACCGAACATCTTCAATCGGTACTGGTCTGTTTCCATCACGGGTTCTATCAATCAGACGCTTCTTCCGCACGTGAAAAGCCGAGGATTCATCTGCAGGAAAGATTTTTTGATGATTTAGGGTAATTATTATCAGGAGATGACCTCTTAATTACGTCCAAAGTTTAAAAAACGGTTCGGGATATTATTAACAAACCAAAATTTAGTTTCCATTTATAACCAAGAAGCTGAATTTTGTACAACAAAGATGAGTTTTTAACAAAGAAGATTGTTTTTGCACCAAGAGACACATTTAGAGGCAGAAAAAGATATTTACTTCAAATTATATCGGCAATGGTATTTGTTGATACATTTTTCTTTTGCCGAATACTATATTTTTATTTCATCAACAAATCATATAAACAAATGCACTGACAGCGAATTTTCAAATAGAAATAAATAGTTTAAAGAAATCTGTATTATCATCAGATAGTTGCCACTAGTCAGCGCATATATCATTTGACAATCTGTGAAAATATAAATCCACAATATTGATCCAGTTAGCTTTCCAAATAACAACAAATAATGAAAGCCATTTTAGTGCAAATGAAAAATATTTTTTTGTTAGTTTAAAAATTGAATTATGTTTTAAAAAGATCTACTCTCTCCGTCCCCATGGAAATCGAACCACAGAACTTCTGTCTGTCATTATATATTATTTGTAAATGTTATAAATTAATTGTATAAACAAAGATATATTATACACATATACAAGAAAAACGAGATATTTGTTTCTTTCGAATGTATCTCCAAAGTATACTAAAAGTTATATATACTGTCAAAATTTGGTTAATTGAATATTAATTGTTCAATTAATGAACAAATCATCTAAACAAATGCCCTGTGAGCACATTTATATACCAAAATATATATTATTTTTCATTCGATTTTCTTCAAATGTTTGCATTTTAACACAAATGTCGGCATAATTTAAAGATACTATAAAATTTACTACATATTTTTTAACTATAAAATTATTGATATAAAATTTACTATCACATTTTCTTAAGAGAAAATATAAATACTTTTAAAATTTAATATCCGAAAACCGGTCCTTGCAGATCCCGTTAAAATTTCAAAAGTATAAATTTTAAATAACATTCAACTGCCAAAAAAAAAGTTTAAACAAATTCATGTTAAAATTT
Organism: Belonocnema kinseyi; assembly: GCF_010883055.1. Taxonomy (NCBI): domain Eukaryota; kingdom Metazoa; phylum Arthropoda; class Insecta; order Hymenoptera; family Cynipidae; genus Belonocnema; species Belonocnema kinseyi. Next base: position 143,485,661 of record NC_046659.1, on the reverse strand, counting down.
GTTAAGAAAGATTTTTTAATAATCAAAATCTTTCCGAAAATCGAAAATTCCTTCTTAAAGTATATTAGTTTTTAGTTTTATTTTGAAACTGGTGATTTATAGAGTGTAGCCTTTTACGGGGCCTCTAGATGGCCAATAATTTAAAAAAAAAGTTGATAAAATAGGCTTGACAAAATAGTAACATTGGTGAAATTTTTTTTAACATTAGCAAAATAGTTTCATCTTGAAAAAAAGTGTCGTAGAGTGTCAAGAGTAGCATGAATACTAGTTCTGTGTTATTGCAACCGGATATATCCTTCTGCAAAAGAAATTAGTTTTGACAGAATTTCATATCAGATAGTGACGTTCGGTCGATTTGCATTTGAAAAAATTTTTAAAAATTTATTTTTTATGCCTTAATTATTATAACATGTTAAATGAAATGTTTTAATATTTAAATATATTGAGACTATTTCACTTACTATTATCATCTGCTAATACCCCAATTCCTTGAGCGAAAATACCATTCACGATGATTAGACTCAAGTAAAATAGCTTTTCCATATTTATCAAGAAGTCAGTCTGAGCGTATAAAATTCTGCCTTTTACAATCAATGAGATAATTTTTGTCGACTTTGCATCTTCATATTTTTTGTTACAATCAAACTTTGTTTGCAGAGCAAACAAATTTGATGGCTTTTCTTGCGTGATTTGATTGCTAGCATTGCTGATATCCGCAATAAATGGTGAAAAGAAACCAATTTACAATACAAGCTCTAGTAAAATTATAGCTGGAATGAAATTTGTAAATAAAAATACAGTCATCAGTCGCGATAAGTATGCAAATATGTATGTGTATGTTTTAGTAAAAGATCATATGCCTGGAACCTTGAACTTTTATTTTCCTTAAAGATATCTAATTAATTTTATATAACAAAGAAAGAATTTATTTTTTACGCTTTTATTAAAAATTAAAGTATACTCAAGAAATAGTTTTAGGGAGATTCATGCTCTAGATCAGAAGTAATTAAAGTTTGAATATACGATTTCAATTGAGTCAGCTTTTCTGATCCGTATTTTCCTATATCTGAAAACTTTTGCAAAATAAATTTGTGAAACAGTGTTTGTATTTTGAGTTTATTAAACATAAATTGCGTTCGTTCAAGGAAATCTGTATTTGTAAAATCCAAATATAGTTATGGTTTAGTTTCATTCTGCTTTTTAAGTATTTTTTTATTTGCCTTACTGAACAAACAGTGCTAATTCAAATTTGTTTCTAGTTTGTTGTCTAGAAGGTACGAGTATACATTCTTTTCTGTCGATAATATGACGGTTTGTGATCTAATAGTCGTTTACACGGTTAGTATAAAATATATGGTTAATCTAACCACACGTTTTGGTTGATATAATCAAACATTTGGCAGATGGAGTATTAGCCTCATCCAACCAGAGAATTTTGTTGTGTCATTAAAATATTTTTTTGAGCCAAGAAAAGTTTGCATGGTTCAACCACATTTTCATGTATATCCAAAAAAGAAACAGTTATTTTAGTTCACATTTTTGTTAAGTGTCAGCACATCAAATTTTAACATTATTTGTCAATGAAATGTTAATGGTTTCATGAAGCATTTATTAAAGTCGGTTAAAAAAAAATTGACCCATCAGTTGCTGAATTTTTTTTCTATTTTGGATTTTCAACTCCTTTTTGCTGTTTAAGCTATATTATTTTAAGTAACTTAAACTAATTAACTCATTTACTAATTTGAGTAATTAATTGCTTAACTAAATAATAGTTTAACTGAATAATTAAAACTTAACTGATTTAACTAATTTAAAAGAGATCAAACGCGTGGTACCAAACAATACCGCCAGCAACTGATGGGTTAAGTGGAAAAACCGCCTTCAGGTGAGACAAATCAAGGTCAAAAATATTTTTAAGTCGGCGGAAGTTTTAATTTTTTTACTAATTCTATTTAGGCTAAAAAATAATTTGAATATTTTGTAAGTAAAGTTTTTGTTATTAAAAGTTATATCATATTCGAAATTTTTAAAAAATTGTCTTAAGGTTAGATATTTTTGAAATCGTAACAAAAACTTGGTCTTTTATATTAATAACACATTCTATTAAAAAAAATTTAATTTTAAATGATCAACAAGATTTGAGTTTTCCAAAAGTTCAAACTTCAGCACAATTTTTAAATTTAATAAATTTCTGAAAATGAAACTAAGAATCCAACGATCAAAACAAATTTAATTTAAAATTTCAATAAGAGCATTTTAAGGTGCTTGTCCAAATTTGGTCGTTAGATTCTTGGTTTTATTTTCAGGCACCATTTTTTTATTTCAAGTTTCACATTATTTTTTTAAACAAAAAAATTGTACTTACAAAAATTTCTAATAATCTTTTGGTACATAGGGAATTGGTCAAAAATAGGTAGGAAATAGAAAATTTGACTCTAGTTTACGAAATTTAAGATTTTAATTTAAAAATTCGGTTAGTAAAATCAACATTTTTTCAAGTGTTACTGAAATAATAAATCAAACTTTGCGTTTCCTTTCAATGAATAAATATTTCTTTTTTTATGAACTAGCTGTGTTTGTATAGCGTAAGATTTTATAATGTATGTGCGGAAATCAAATCATTATTCGTGATACACGTTTTGTGGATTAAAATGTCTGATAAAGTTAGGCAATGTTTTTACATTAGCAGTAAAATTGTTAAATATGAGCAGGGGAATATTCTTTTATCTATTTTCGAATTTTTGGTTTTAAATTCTTGCTTTAATGACGAGAGGGAAATTTGTTATTTTTGATGTTTTTATTTAGTTGGAAAGGATAAGGTTTTTTACCTAATTTGTTTTGGAATTTCATCATTTGAATTTTGTTGTTTGTTTTTAAAATGCTTATATATTTTCTTTTCAATATTTTTGAGCTAGAAAATTGTAGATTTCAGTAGAAAATTCCACTCTTTCGTCGAAAATTAAACTACTTTGTTAAAGATTCATTTTGAAATTGATGATTTATAATTTTAGTTAAAAATGTATTTCTTCACTGAAACATTAAACTATTTATTGAATATTTTTTTTTTTAAATTGACAACAACTTTTAAACGAAAAATGTCGCCAATCTATTTTTGGTTGAAAAGTCAACTATTTTCTTGAAAATTTTTGTACTTTATTAAAAATCCTTTTGTTTTGGTAGAAAATTAATTTTTTAATGTTAAAAATGTTTCTGGCTGGTTAAAACTTTATTTGTTTTATGCAAACATTCATTTTTTGTATTCACAATTCGTTTTGCTTGGTTAAATTTACCGGTTTTTTGGTAATTAGAAGCTTTTTTGGTTGAAACATCAACTATTATTTTTTCGTATAAAAGGTATCTTTCGGGTTTAAAAATTCAATTTCTTATTTCAGAGGGAAACTACTTCCTTAAAAATTCATTTTTGTTACGAAAATATTCAAAACTTTAGATAACATAAATTTATTTTGTTTAAAATTTAACCACCTCGTAAGTAATGCATGTAATTTATTAAAAAATCGTCTTTTATGGCAGAACATTAATTATTTTCGTGCAAAATTATGTTTTCAAACTGAAAACTCATCAATTTGATTGCCTATTCAATTTTTTGTGAAACATTCATCTTTCGTGCTTAAGAATTTGTAACTTTGGTAGAAAATCTCACTCTTAGATAAAGAAATGTACCTGCTTAATAAAAAACTCTTTTTTAAAATTTAAAATTAAATTTTTAAACTAAAAATCTAAGTTTTTGTCTAAAAAATCCTTCTTATGATTAAAAATTCGTCATTTTTGGTCGAAATTACTTTTTTTTTACAATTCGCCTTTTTTTATTAAATTAAATTATGTTCTGACAAAAATTAAAATACTTTATTGGGAAAGTATCATTTATTGCATTTTTTGTGAAAAATGTATCCTCTCGATTAGAGATAAATCATGTCAGTCGGAAATTCATTTCTTTGGCTTCAAAATTTTAATGTTTTAAATTTATTTAATCTTTCTTGTTTAAAAATTCGACAATTTGGTTAAAAATGCACGTTTCTTTAAAAAAATTCAAATATATTGATAAAATCATATATGTTGGTCGCAAACTTAACTCATGTGTTAAAAGTTTTCGCCTCCGATTAAAAAATCGTATTTTATGGTAGAAAAGTCATCCGGCTTCGTTAAAAAATTATCTCTTTTGGTATCAAAACTTTTTTTTATTGAAAATTAAACATTTTTCTTAAGATTTCAATACATTTTTACTTAAAATCTTAGGAATACAATGCACGTACGCACGCATCACAGGTTATTCAGCAATTTCTGGTAAAACAAGGACTATCATATTTTCGGCAGACATTTTTGGTTAAAAATTTCTCTCGTAAAAAGGTTGTCATTTCGACTTACTCGCCAGCTTAAAAGCTGGCCAATTTTTCAAATACATGGTTATTAATATTAAAAAATAGTGTAAAATTACAATTTTGAAAGGCTTTAATTTTCGAGTCTAAAAAGCAAACGTGGTTCAGGTAAAGAAATAGTTTCTTGAGACAACTTTAGCAGACGTGCAAAATTCTTGAAAGTAAAATCAAGAATATAACTACCAAATTTGGACGACCACTATAAAATGTTCCTATTCCAATCTTTAAAAAAATTTCAACTCTCTTTTTTCATTTTTCTCTTCTGTTATTTATTTTTGTCCAAAGGAACAATTTTTTCTTTTCTTTTTTTAGGGGGGGGGGGGGAAGGATAATTTTTTTCAGATTGCAATAGGACCATTTTATGGTGGTTGTCCAAATTTTTTGGTGAGATTCTTGATTTTATTTTTTGCAATTCTGCACATTAACTTAATTACTGGACGTTAAATAGGATTTTAATCTGATTTAAATTTCTTAAATGTTAACTTTATCAGCGTATTAAAATTAAAAGAAAAGTTACAAAACGAACCAGCCTGATGATGAACTATCTAGATCCACAACCACTCCTGAAAATAATAGGAAATTGAATTGACCAAATATTTGGTTTCCAAAATCATCAGAGAAGGGCAATAACGCAAACTTGTATTCAAGTTCGAGAGACTGTGGTCATAACAGACACCATCCTCAGAAAGGATTAGGTCGTCTAAATCCGGATAGAGTGGGATATCTTCTGGATATTCAGAACAGTCAGCTATCAAGTGCGTCCGGTCCGAAGAGACAACACCGGAAGTAAAGCCAAAAGCTGCTCCAGTGAAGATAAAGCGGTCGTGGGATACAAAGCACATAATGGATAAGGAAGAGGTCACTAAGGAGAGGAGAGAAGTCCTTTAAATTTTCGTTAAAGTCCGATTTTCCAAAGCCACCCATGGGATGCTGCACGCATGATAATGCGGCCTTCCTTTGGAAACTCTTGTCTAAGAACAAGGTCCAAGTTTTCGCAGGTTGGCTTACACCTAACTCGCAACAAGATTCGGTAATTAGACTGCGGCCCTTGCAACTCTGACTTATGTGTGTTTCCCCAAGCAGCTATGGGTTCTATGAGAGGCTTATAATCCTTGGGGGACTATTCACTGATTAAGATTTCGAATTCTGATCTCTGGTACAAGCTTTCGTTGATTATTATTTGACCTTCCCTGAAAATATATAAAGACGATGGATTTTTTAGAAAGGTGGGGGTCTATCCCCACCACTAATTTGAAAAATGAATATTTTACCGCTTGTAAACAGCGTTTTTGGAAAGATTGGACACTGTTAAACTTTTATTTGCTTAATTAAGAACACTATAGACTTTCTATGACCTACCTTTAATCTCATTCACCATTTTTATCCTTTCTACTCTCCCCCCTTAAGGAGCATTAATGGGTGGTATTAATAATTTATATGCAGGATATGTAAAGACAAAAGATGTAAGCTTGATCACCAGACTTGACTAAGGTATCCCGAGGTTTTTAGGATCACTGATTTCGAATCCGAGGTCCGTTGACTTCCATCTCTTCAGGTTCAAGGTCATTTAAAGGTCAAACTGTAAAAAAGCCGATGAAAAATCCCGAAAAATATATCCACAGGTTTTTGGGGTAGCTGAATCCGAAGCCGAGGTCTGTTGACTCCTATCCTTCAGATCCAAGGTCATTTAAAGGTCAAATTGTAAAACTAGCCGATAAAAAAGTTCTAAGAAATAGATATATACGTTATTGGGAACGCCGAATCCGAATTTGGTGTTTATTTAATAGCTCAATATCAAGTAAATATGTCTAGAAAACCTTGAGACGTAAAACATCCCCAGATCTATAATCAGCGACTCTAAAACCTACATCTACTGGTTGAAAATACTAAACAATTTTAGTTTGATCTTGGAAAGTCCTTCAAATAACTTTTGAAAGACCTCTTGATTATTTTAAGGGATGATAAGATCCCCTGATTTGAATTAAGCGACCCCAAAACCTTATATATATATATATATAGTTATCCAATTTTCGGGATCTTTTAACAAATTTTTTCCAGTTTGACTTTGAAATGAGCCTGCATATCAATAATTAATCAAAACACCCCCTCCACCCTCCTAAAGGGGGGGGGGCTAAAAAGGCTAAAAATGATGAAGGGAGTTGATAGAGAGTTCATAGTGCACTTTATTAAGCAAATGCAAGTTTCAAATCTTTCCAAAAACGCTGTATACAAGCAATGAAGTTTTCATTCTTTGAAGCAAATACAGGCTCATTTGGGACTATATTTGACAAGAGATGACCACCAAATTAAAATGTTGGTTTCTGTGCATAAATTTTTAAATAAAAGCTAATAATCTGAATATTAATTTGCTAAAGGCGAAGTTCAACGAAAAATAATGTTCATCGACAGGCAGCTCAGGCACTAACGCTTCGACTACGCATCTGTGAGAGCGCGTGTTCAATTCTAGCTGCATGCACTTTATATTCGCTATATTTTTTAATTGATAAAATCTTGCCCGTATTTTTTAAATTGAAATATAATATTTATTTGACAAAGATAGTATTAAGCGCAAAAAAACATTTGCAAACCCTTTAGGATTTTCAGTTAAAATAAGAACATCATCCCTTTTCTGTGAAGATTAGTATAGATTTTAAGGAGAGTTTATAAAAATTTCAGTTAAATTTTTAATCTCTAAGTTCTGATTAAAATCAGACTTATTTTTCTCATTGAGCTATTATCTTATATAATAAGAGAACATATATAAACTAACTAGCATGACCTAAAGTGACTTAATAAATTCAAGCCTTTTTTTTAGTTTTTTAAATATCAAATTCAACAATTTTGTTAAAAATTGGTCTTTTTGTAGAAAATTAATGTTTTTAATTCAAAATACTTCTTCTCAGATTATAATTTTTTTCTCAATTTTTTTATTTAAAAATCTAACATTTTCATTTTGTATTGTAAATCTCATTTTTTAGTTAAAAATTAATATGTTTTTAGTTAAAGTTTGCTTCTTTGATATAAAATTATTTATTGGGAATATGGTTAAAGTGATTCTTTTAAAAATTTTATTAATATTTCAATTTAATTAGTTTGGTTTTAAACCTCATATAGTTTGTTGGAAATTCGTTTTCTTTTTTGGTTGAAAATAATTTTCCTTAATTAAAAAATATCTTTTTGGTCGGTAATGTTTTTTTTTCTCATACCATAAATTTAACAATTTTATTTTGTATTGTAAATTAATTTTTTTTAGTTAAAAATTTATATATTCTTTATATAATTATGACTATTTTAATGAAAAATTAATCTTTCTTGATTGAAAATTCAATAATCACCTTCATAGTACATCTTTCTATTAAAAATGTAAATATCTTGATAAAGTCAACTTATTTGCTCAAACACTTGAGTATGAAGCACTAATCACAATATTTCTCTAGCCAACACATGGTACACTCCTAGCTCTCTGTGTTTTCTGGCTGTCATTTTTTATTGAACATTTAATTTTTTAAAATAAAAATTAATATATTTTCATATAAGTTTGACCTTTTTGGTTTAAAAAAATCAATAATTTTATTAAAATAGCATTTTTCTTTGTTGAAAATTCAAATATACTGATGAGGTCACATTTTTCTGGGCGAAGACTAAACTGCTTCTATAAAAATTCATCGTTTTGGATCCAAAAATCATCTTTTATAACAGGGGTGTCATATTTGATGATTTATAATTCATCAAACTCAGTATAAAACTTTGTTTAATTAAAAAATTCAACAAGTGCCTTCAAAATACAATGTATTTTGTCTGAAAATCTTAAGAATGCAACACACCTCCCAATGCATCGCAGCTTATTCAACAATTCCTGGTGAAAAATGAATTTACATATTTTCGGCAGCACCCATGCATTTCTCTCCTAGCTCCTAGTGAGTTCTCGCTGTCATTTTGCATTCTAGATTTAATTTTTTGAGATGAGGATTAATATTTTTCATATGAATTTAGCTAGTCTGTCAGAAAACAATCTTTTGTGGTAGAAAACTTATCTTTATTGGTTATAAAATCAACTATATTCTTTTTTTTTAAATGAAACCATTGCCTTGAAAATACAATACATTTTGATTTAAAATTCCTACGAAGGTAATCCTCCTCACCATGCTTCGCAACGCATTCAAAAAATTTCTCGTGAATTACGAACCAACACATTTTTAGCATCTTTTAATTTTTTAAATTGAAAAATCTTGGCTTTCCTCCTTTTTGTACAAAAACTCAACTGTTCTGTTAAAAATCTATCCCTTTCGATTAAAAATTCATCTTTAACAGTAGAAAAATCATATTTACTGGATGAAAATTCAGCTCTTTCAGCAGGAAAAATTTTCTGATTATGAACTAAATAATTATCACAAAAATGGAATAAATTCCAACTTCAAATCTTAGGAATATAATGCCGCTCCCCACGCTTCGCAGTTCATTCAGTAATTTCTGGTGAAACACAGGCTAGCTTTATTTTTCAGCAGCCCCATACAGTCCAGTCCTAACCCCGTGTGATTTCTGGCTGTTTCTCCAATTGAAATATCCTCTAAAGGGAATATCTTCACCATTAATAAGAATTAATTCTTGCCCCTTGTATACCACAAGGTCGGATACTTTTCGGACAAACTTCCTTGTTGATGAACTGCCCTATAAGACATAGTGGATAATGAGAGCTACATGCATCATAAAAATTTCGACTTCAGAATTGAAGGCAAGTCAATTTCCGGAAGTGCCAATAATTCCAAATGTAGTTTTAGGTCGAGCAAGGTGATCAGCCGTGATTCGCTATGAGTAGGTCGTTTGGAAGAAACACCAATTTCTGTCGACGAGTACCCGCCGGGCGTTTCCGGCAATCGCGTTGCCACCGCGAAGTCCTCTGTCTCTTAAGAACTGCGGTATAGTGTCTGCTCGAGGCGACTCTGGATTTATTACCCTCTCGTTTTGGCCCCAATGCGTCTCATTGCCTCTCTCATTCTTCTCTCCATTCCACGAGAATTCGACTTTCATTTTATTGGCGGAAATAATCTTGGATACGATTGCTCGTCATCTTCGACTCGCTTTTTGATTCTCTCGACCCTCTTGTGTTTTCATTATTTCATCCCTCTTCAGAAATTTGGGGCTTAAGTCGGAAATATTGCATTTTCATCCAGACTCACTCAACCCTTTCATAGGGTAATGCGATCCACCGCAGATTCCTTCTCCTGCGTGAGGAACTTAATTTGACTAATAATCTGGGTTATTAATATAGCTTATCAATGGTCGAGGTGCTAGAATGTATTAGATTGTAGAGAATTAATATAGATTAAGATGAATTTTGGGCTCAGTTTTATTTTTGAGCATCAGTTTAATTTTTGGAATGCTAAAGTCAGAAGTGGAGGATATGTGGTGCTCACTTAAGCGTCACAAAACAGAAAGAAAAACCAGAAAGGAAAAAAAGAAGAGAGGTAAAATAGTTTTGAGGCTCTGGATTTAATGTCACGCTCAGTCCCAAAATTGACATTAAATTCAGGTTTGACTTTCTTTGAAATCAGCATCTGTCAAGAAAAAAAATCTTTAATAGCGGTTTGTTTTCTAAGGTTTAAATATTTATTTATATTATAATAGAAAAATAAATCCGAACATTGTTAAAACAATTGGAAACGGGGTCGAAATTCCCGATTTTAGGTATTTTAGGTTAAAAAAGAAAATGAAATGTGATATCTGGTTTAATTCAAACCTTACATTTTTTCTCTTATTGTTTTTTTTCGCTTCAATACGGACGAATGATTAAAAATTTGTCTAACATATTTTGGGTTTAGAATGCTTTAAAATAAAACTACTTGCTTCTAAATGCGTCTGTTCAGTTAAAAAATAATTTCTTGTTTTTTAATTGAACATTTTAGTTGAAAAGTAGTGTTTTTTTTTAATTATCCTTTGTATTAAAAATTCGTCTGTTGGTCAAATAGTCAATCTTTTATGGTTTAAAGTTAATTCTTTTTAAATTTCCCAATGCAATGGTTTTGACAAAATAAAATTTATCAGATAATTTTTTGCAACAGTTTTTTGTCTACTACTCTGAAAACGATATATTTTGTTATTATTGATTTTTATTTTTAAATTGTGAAAAAATTGCTCTCAAGCTCCACTGGAATCAGAATCCAGGACTTCTAGATTGCCGGTCTGATTATCTTACCCACTAAGCTAGGGAGATATGAGATTAATTGATAATTAAATTGAACGAAAATTATATCTGTTTAAACCATAACACCAAAAAAAATAAAAATTTTCGAAGGTTTGAAAAATAAATCTTTCAAGTATAAGAAATTGCGTTGGAATTCAACTGGTAGGGGTTCTTAAGAAATTAAACATGTTTCTGTATAGCTTAGTGGGTAAGGGTATCAGACCTGCAATCTGAAATACCTGGGTATTTATTGAAAATGTAGTTATTATTTAAAAATGTAACAGCATTTATTAAAAGTTGATCCTGTTGACTAGAAAATTTGCCTGTTTTATTGAACATTCATTTTTCTGGATATAGAAATCATTTTATTCGATTGAAAATTCATGTTTTGGTGAATAAGTAATTTATTCTTTGTAAATTCATTTTAGTTGAAATAATAATATTGTTGAAAATTCAACTGTGTATTTAGAGATTCATCTTTCGGGCTTTGAATTTCAACCATTTGTTTCAAAAGGCAACGGTTTTTTGTTGAAATTCCTTTTTTTTAATTGCGACCATTTTATTCAAAATTTCACTATTTTGTTAAAAATTGAACTTTCGGAATTAAAGTTCTAATATTCAATTCAAAATTCATCGTTTTTTGTTGATATAGAGAAAATGTGGAAAAATTGATTGTCTTAAAAAATTCGTCTTTTTGGTGTGAAAATTCAAATAAAAATAAAATTTTCAGTTTTGTACAAAAGTAAAAACTTGCTCCTGGAATATGAGGAAGCTTAATACAAATAAAAAATGTTTGACAAAAACAAATCATTTTGTTCAGAGAAAATCTAAAAATAGTGTGATGACCGGGAAAAATTTGGAATACGCTAAAATACGAAACTAACATTTTTACTAAAATTTTAATCAATTTTTTTATTTCTATTTAAGAAAATAAGTATTTAAACAAATCATTTTATCACTTTGTGTCTTCATTTTTTTTAAATTTATTCCTTCCAGTTTCGCTCTGTTTTCCGGAATAATGATAAACTAAGTATTTATTATTAAAATATTCTGAATAAAAGTTTAGTTGACTGTTAAGGAATGTTTAAGAAATAATTTCCACTCAACAACATTTAATTTTTATTTCCTCATTTTCCATTCATTGTCCCCGCAAAATGACTTTAAAAATCCAAAACAACAGCTACAGGTAGTATTTTTAGGAATTGTTCAATATCAATTATTTTTATTATATAGTGTAAAAGTTATTGAGTATTTTTATTCATTTTCGAATTAATGAAGCAATTATTATTTAATTAAACAAGTTTCTTCTTCTGTGAATTATGAAAAAATATTCGGAATCAATGATAGAGTCGATTAATGTCGAGAGTAATATTTTTAAAACAAATTTATTAATTATTTAAATACCTTTAATTCCTTTAAATGACCTTTTTCTCTAAATCGAGAAAAGTTATTGTTTTGTTAAATCAACTATACAATTATCAAGTAAATTATATATATTAAATAAATTATATAAATATTAACTGTTGAAAGTAATGCCTCTTTTCGAACAAAAATATTTTTGAATTGTTTAAATAATTTTCATTTCTTTAAACCATTTGTGCTTCTCTAAATGTTAAAAAATCACTATTTTCTGAGATAATGACATCTTATCACAAGGAATTCTAAAATAAATTTTGTAGATATTTTCGAGAAGAAAAATTTTTCTTAATATTTTTTTCGTATCTCGCGTATGTTTTCCGCAAAATTTGATTTTTAAACAAAAATAATGTCATTTTAAAAAAATTTACAAGCAAATTTTTTGATCTTTTTATATGAATAATTTCTTTCTCAATAATTATTTATGTATCTTACACAGTGTTGATCGCAAAATGGCATTCCTTATTTTTGAAGAGATTTTTTTATTTTGATGAAATTAGAACCGCTGGTTAAAAGTTAATGCTTAACAAACTATTGTTTTTATTTTTAGGCTATGAAAAGTGTGTGAAGCTTAATCTAATCTCGTAATGATTTAAACATTAAAAAATTTCAATATAACGAAATGAAAAAAAAAATGAAAAAGACATAATTAAAAACATGAATATTGTCAATAAAAACAACCAATATAACTATGCACGCAAAAACAATTACAAAGTTCCTATCAAGAAGGCGCTTTTATAGGCCTTTTAAAAGTTTTAATTTTTTACACCTTTTTTCATATCTCTTTTTACATTTACTATTTTTCCGTAGCTTGTGACATTTGTCCGAAAATGTAATTTTTTTAATTTAAAATTTTGTTTGTTACGAATAAAACTGATACCGTGCATTCTATAAAAAAATTATTAAAAAGAATTCTGTGGTTCCTTATAGAATTGAAAACTTTCGTCTTAATTTTATTTTCGTAGCTTGTGTCGTTTGTACAGAAATTTAATGTTTTTAAATAATAATATTGTTTTACAAATAAAACAAAAACAACACGTCATATAAAACGAGCCTAATAACAAATTTGTAGATTTTTTTAGGGTGCATGATTTCAGTAAATACACTTTATCTCATTTTTTGTTTCATTATTTATTGTGCGATCAAAATTGAAATTTTTGACAAAGTCCAAAAAGTTGTGATGCTAATCTTTTAGGATTTACAAAAATCAACTTTTAGATTCTCTTAACTTTTTTTCTATTGTATAACCATGTATAGAATTATTAAATATTGAAAAATTTTTGAAAATAGGCTCACTTATTGAATTTGTATCCAAAATAATAGTTCGCTATAGCAAACCCTTTTTTTCTTTTTATACTTTAAAAGATGTGCTAAAGCAAAATCGAATCTGATCAATCTTTCAAAAGTTATCGTGCCTCCACGATACAGACGACAGACAGACAGAGAGACAGCTTCATAAAAAAACTATTTTTCTCTAATTCAGAGAGTCTAAAAACGTGGAGATTTGATGAAAACCGAGAAATTCAAATTTTAAATAAAACTAATATCTTCTCATTACATCTACTTCCCATTAGAAAAAAGACGTTTTTGTTAATCTTATTCAGAATCCACATTATTATTTCAATCGAGTTAAAACTCAACATTTATCTTGACAATTAACCATATAATACGAATAAAATATCACTTTTCAAATATCAACACAACAGTTTTATAGGGTCCCAAAAAACCCCCATGCGTAGGAAAATGGGGTTTGCGAGTTTTTATCGCTAATTATGACTTTTTTTCTTTTTGTCATCGAATGGATACAAAGATGCGGAGTTTTCAGAAGTTTTCCACTTGTTGTCCAATTTACAATTAGAGGGAAGTAATACTTCATTAATGTTAACGAGAGCTATGTTTTAAACAATTTATTATTATTGTTGATACTATTCTCTTAGAAAAATTATACAAAATTGCAGTTAAAAAAAGTCACTTTTAGTCAAATTTTCGATTAGGATAAGCTATTTGATAAATTGAAGTCAAGAAAATCTATTGTTTAAACAATTTATTATTATTACTCAGAATATTATATATATATATATATATATATAATATTTGAATTATATTTAGATAAGTGCTAGAAATACATTTTTTTAAAATGTCGTTTTCTCTAATGTTAATTTTTTAATTTTTAATAACTAAGCAGGCGAATGAAAGTTAAATATTTTATTTAAAAACCCACCACTTTCGAGCACTTACCTAAGAAAAGATAGTTATAAACAATATTATATTGTTTGAACACCTTTTTTGTTAAGTTTTATTAATTATTATGTCATTAAGTGAAAAAGGACAAAAAGGTGAAAATTTCCGAAAAAGCCGCAACTACCACACATTGCTATATATGTAGATGGTCATGAACAATAATAGTTCATCAATGAAAAAATTGTTTAAACTATTATTTTCGTTAACTTTAATTCATTATTACTTCACTCCTATTAAAAATTGGACGAAAAGCGTGAAATTTCAGAAAAAACGGCATCTTTCTAGCATTATTCAAATATAATATTATAAATAATCACTTCAAATCTGAAAATAAAAATTCCCAATTTTTTTTTGTATATTAATAGGTGTCGGTTTTGAATTGAAGGTTCCCATGTAAAATGCATGAGGAAAAATCACTTTTTTCAGTTTTTGGAATAATTTTTTATGGTTTGACAAAAGGTGACGAGAAAGTATGGGGGCCTGTCGAGAATTATCCAAAAAAGAATTTCATCTATTAGACCTCTGACACACCCCCACGAGTACCTGAAAACTACCCTCAAAACAAAAGATGTCAATTCTTCATGAAATCGACCTTTTGAGCACCGTGCTCTGGTCTTTTTTTTCCTAAAAATTATTAATATTAGTATAGTGGAATATTTATTACCAGCGGTTTATTATTTTTAATTATTTAACCAAATGAAATTTCTTTAAATATTTTTTAAAAATTTTTATTCCTTAAAATTATTACTATTAGTCTAGTGGAATATTTAATAACATTTGTTTATTAATTTTCAATTGTTTAAACGAAAGGAATTCGTTTAAATAAGTTTTTGTCATTCGTTTTTTCTCTCAAAATGATTACTTTTGGCCTAGTGGAATATTTATAACATTAGTTCATTCATTTTCAATTATTTAAACCAATGGAATTCGTTTAAATCATTTTGTTTAGAATTTTTCTGTAAATAAAGATTCTTACCTTAGATTTATTGGAATATTTATCAGTAACAATTATTTAATAATTCATCATGGATTTAATAATAATTTATTTATCAGTAATATTTAATTAATCATTTTTATTTTTAAAAAAAATTGTTTACAGTGAATTAATCAAAACATGTTGATAAATATTCCACTGAAGAAATATTCATAATTTTTTTATTTGTTTAAACCATTGAAAATTAATTTATTTATGTTAGTAATTATTCTACCAGGACAATAGTATTAATTTTTAAGAAAAGAAAACGAATTTTCCAAAAAAATTGTTTAAACAAATTCCATTGGCTTAAATAATAAAAAAATGATGAACCAACGTTAATAAATATTTCGTTAGAATCAAGGTAATGATTTTTAGGGGAAAAAACTAATTTTGGAAGAAAAAAAATATTTAGACAAATTCTGTTTGTTTAAATAAATTGAAAATTAATGAAACAATGATAATGCATATTCCAATAAACCAATAATGAAAATTTTAAGTAAAAAATACAAGCATAGAGTGTTTAAAAGGTCGATTCCATGAAGAATTAACATTTTTGGTTTTAAGGGTAGTTTTCGGGTACATGTTGAAGTAAAAAAATTAAAATTACGCAATTTATTTGTTTGGATTTGTAATTAAATAAGGGAATTCGTTGCCCTCTAGAATGCAAACAAATCTTACCATGCACTTTTGGACCACCCTGATGAACAGTAAATTCTTGAAACAAATTTTTTCAGTATTTCGACTCTTTTTGAAGTTAGATCGACTGCGAAATTTCCTGCGTAAGTTGGAACGCTAAAGTGAGGGGCGCGAGCCGACAAAAAACAGAAATTGTCGAAAGAAAAGTTCGATAAAAGGTCGTGGGCTCGTATTCGTTTTTGCCGTGACGAGCTCGTTAAGGACATTCGACGAGTCGTTTTCGAGTTTTGCACAGCTCATCAAGGGAGTCTTACGATGCCCAGGGGCTAGTCTTTTCTTGATGCCCTTGGCCATCGAGTCGCGAAGGGTAGATTCGAAGTCCCAAGGGTGAAATGGCTCATTCCAACACACTTATCCGGCGCACGCCGTAGATAACCATAGATTAATGGGGCTCCGAGACTCAAGCAGAAGGAAAGATCCATAAGAGAAACCTTATACCTTACGAGACCAATGGAACGCACCCCGTCTTCTCTGATTTATCGTTTATTGAGAAATATGGCGATCTGTTCGTAGACTCGCACTCAGAGATTAACCCCCTTCTTTTTGTCTTTTAACCTAAGCCCCCTTTCTTCCTTTTCCATCTTATGGTTTCCTGCTGATTCTTTCCCGTTTCCAAGCTGTTGTCTCCTAACGGGATGAGTCCTTCGGTGCAGAAGAGAAACAATCCGGCTTCTGATGATTCGCCGATTGCCAATAAATTTTGTGGAAGACCCTCCATGATTGTCAGAGGGATGATCGTGCCTCGCTTGTTTGTTCACTCATTGCTGATTTACTTGGTCGTATTGGGAAAATTATTGAGACTAGATATTACTGCAGTAAAGAAAATTGAAGATGAAGAATAGAGTGTAAAATTTTAAAAATATCTAAAGGCTCTCTCCGGTTCCCCAATTTCCGCCCTTATTGAGAAAAGAAAAATTTGTTTGTGAAACTGATCTTTTTGTTTTCTACAATGTTAAAAATCTTTGGAATTCTACAACGCTTCTAGAAAATTTCTACAACATGTCTACAATAAAAACAATTCTAGCTATGAAACAGTCACTTTCTAATGAAACATTTTAATGAAAAAATGGTAACATTTTGCACAATTTCCTGTAAAATATATAACGTACAATAAAATACAGTATCATACCACAATATCCAGAATTATTTAAAAAGGGTACATAATTTTTTCAAGATATAGGGGCTATAAATTGATCTAGTTTTTCGTACTCAATCGTAAAAACTTTTTCACCAGGGATTAAAAAAATAAATAGTATTTATTTTCTAAATTACCCTTTGTACGACTTCCACTGAAAAATTACTATTGATCAAAATTAAAACTTCCACATTTGCTTCTTAGATATAACAGAAAAGAATAGGGCCCTATTGTCTTTAATTTTCTTCAATTTGTATTAAAAACAGCTTCAATGTAACATTTCTTATAAAAAAATTTTTCTTTTCGCTTTAAGTAAACTTAAGTTTTTATTAAATATAACTTATCACCCTTTCCTGCCTGTCTTCTACTTCAAGAACAGAATCATAAAAATCAAAGAATTTAATTAATGTCCAATTTAATATGGCTGAACTTGTCGGAACTTCCTCGAAATTGCAATAATCAGATAAGCGCTGAGGGTATTTTGGGTAGTAAAGCACCTCCATTTGGTGGTATAATATGGTATCGAATAGCATTTGGTGGTGCTCTCTGACGTGACATTCAGATAGGGATGTCAACCGTCTACTGGGTAAATCTGTCCCTAAAAGCGAAGGTAGGCAGTGTATTTCGAGTCATCTCCATCTCTCCTTCAAGCGAGCGAGTTCACTCTTGATCGAATTAGCACGCCGAGAATACTTGATACCCTGACAGTCTGAAGTAATTAACGGCAGAATACGAGGTAACCATCAGCCATTATCGAAGCAAAGCCGTCAAACTTCCTCATACCAATGTATCCTTTATAACAGAATCTTCCAAAGTTTATCTTCTGCAATAAAGATACAAGCCGCACTCCAATAAATCCAAAAAAATTCCTCCTCTCCTCTCCCCAGCCGGTACATCCTCTACACTTCTCTATTCGCCTCTCCACTTCTCTCCTCACCTGTCCACTCCACCCTTCCTCACTCCTCCCTTCGCCCTTCCTCTCCTCTTCCATCCTGTCGTATCCTCTCCTCTAGCATCCTATCGTATCCTTTCCTCTTCCGCCCTATCGTATCCTCTCCTGTTCCATTCTATCGTATCCCATCCTCTTCTAACCTATCGTATTCTATCCTACTCATTTCTATATTACCACCCTACTTCCACTGCAATACCCACTCTTACGACTTTATCGGTCTCCTAGTTGACGCCCCTCCTTATCCACTTTCCTAAATTTCCCTTATTCTAAGGTGCACCCTATAGCAAACTTTCCTTCTTTTAATTTTATTAATATGTTTACTAACACAGCCCAATTTTCCTTTTCTCATATACTTCCTTTCTCATCCATTACGCATCTTCTATTTCCTACTTTCTCTTCCTTCCTCTATTCTCCTCCCATGCTTCCCTTTTCATCTATTCCACAGCTTCTATATCCTATTGTCTCTCCATTTCTCTGTTCTCCTCATATACTTCCCGTTTCACAAATAAGTCCAAGTAGATGTCTTATTTAATCTGATCCTATCCTTGCCGCTCATGTGGGATCAGCCTCACCCTCTTCACTTTCTCTATCCTTTACTTCCTTCTCTTGCCCTGACTTCTAATCTCTTAATTTTCTCCTCATCACTTCCTATTTTTTTCATGACATCCATGTCCTTTTGACACCTCTGGCTGATCTTCTGTACCCTGTTTCTTTTTCCCTACACTGATTTTCTTTTCTTTCGGCCCCAAATTCTCTTTTCCCCACTAATCTCTCCGCCATTTCCCTATCATTTACTCCTCTCATCTAGCTCTTCTCCCTAAACTTATGAATTCCCCATCCCTTATTAATTCCCCCTAAATCCTACATTCCCCTATCACTATGCCTTCTCCCTGTGC
>NC_046659.1:143401710-143466674 GCF_010883055.1 Belonocnema kinseyi | reverse complement strand
ATATATATAATTTTTAACAAAAAATATAAAAATTTGGCTCTTCAACACTACAGGTTTTTTTATAAATACTTGAAAATGGTTTAAAATATGTAAAAAAAACATGAAGAAAATATTTAAAAATATTTTATGCAGCCACTCAAACGTTTTTGAAAGTTTAATTAATTTCTGATTAACAAATGAGTAAATTATAATGGGAATGTTTTTCCGAAATAATGAAAAATTATAAATAATTTGTGATTTTATAAGAAATTATCCATATCTGGTATTGACGATAAAATAAATAAAGTTTTTTCACAGACTCGATCGTATATTACCTAACAATAGGACGTAATTATATGCATAAAAGTCAGCTTTTTGTAAGAAACGATAGCCAATTATTTATCAATGGCTTCTTGCTATGGGTCAGTAACGTTTTGTAATTTCTTATATAAACTTAATTAATTAAAACATTATTTTGCTATTCTTCAGCCTTTACACTTTGTTCTATTAATGAAATAAACTGTTAAAACCAATTAAAAAAATTTTTTAAAACCCATTGATAATGACTCGCCATTGCTATTTGTATTAATAATCATAATAATAATAATAATAATAATAATAATAATATGAATAGTAAATCTTCATCAAAGTTTTATTAACAGTTGATTGCATTAAAAGATCAAAGTTTAAATCCGAAAAAATAGCCCGATAACGCATTTGTTAATTAATATTTTTAAACAATTGTCAATTTTTATTCAGCAGTCAAACTTGGTACGTAGGTTTTATTAAAAAGTAATATATGATTCATTGCAAAAAAAACATTATTCAATCTGTGAGCAATACACGATTTGTATAATTGTTTAAAAATTTAATTATAGAATAACACATTATCTGATAATACATAGTCCTAAAAACAGACGTTTTAAGGGTTTAGCAGCCCTGGGTGAAAACCTTATTGTTTCGGTCAGGTTTTTGTATGTCCATCGTATTTTTTTCAAAGGATGGGAAGTGTAGGGAGGAAATGGGAAGTAGGGCGATGGGAAGTGAGAGAAAGTTTGGAAGTAGTTGGAAATAAGGGAAAGTGAGGGGAGATGTGAAATGATGATATGGTAGGGAGTTGGTGGGGTGAGAGTGTAGGGCAGTGAGGGAAATGGGATGAGAGGGGAAATAATATTGAGTGAGGGGAAGTGTTGGGAGGGGAGTGTCTTTGATTCCTCTCCTCTTACCCGCCAATTTCCTTGCCATTCATTCAAATGGGATGAGAGGGGAAAGAATATTGAGTGAGGGGAAGTGTTGGGAGGGGAGTGTCTTTGATTCCTCTCCTCTTACCCGCCAATTTCCTAGCCATTCATTTCCCTTCCCCTCTCATTTTCCCCCCTCGGAAAAAATGTTCTATAATATTAATCCCTTTTTCAGATCTTTTAAAAGTGAATATTTTCAAAATTAATCTGAAAAGATATGCAATAAAACTAAATCTTTTTATAACGATAAAATAAGCAAAGAAATTCTCAGAAGTAAGTCTTTAAAATTCTTAATTCGTATTTTCAAAATTAACTGAATAATTAAAAACAAATTGTATCCTTTAAAAAGTTCAGAAGTTAAAGAATCTTAAATAACAAATCTTCTCCACAAATTAAAAAGAACCTGATAAAATAAAATTAGAAGTGTAAAAATTGATTGACTACTAAAAGATGTTTCCCATAAGATTCACCCTTTTACAGCTTCTTTAAATAAATATTTTTTTAGATTATTCATATGAAAATATATAAAAGAAAATAAAGGGTCAGATACACTAAATCAAATAAGTACAGATTGAATACTGTAAAGCAATTTTCAATAAGATTAACTCCTTTTTGAGCTTTTTTAAAATAGACATAAAATAAAACTAAGAGAGGCAACAAGATTAAAATGAATAAATAAATAAACAATCATGGTTACAGGAAAGTAAAAATAAAACTTCAGTCAAGACTTAAATAGACATCTTAATAGGCTATAAATCTTTTTTCATTAATTTATATTCTAAGAACACATTTAAAAATTTTTTGAGCATTTTCTTTTTGCTATTGAAAACATTTTCTAAAAAAATTGCTTAAGAATTTGTAGGTATTTTAGAATAAATCCAAATAATTTCTAAATAAACGATACGCTTGAAAAGAAAAGTTTTCCTTATATTATTAATTTCTTTTAATCAAGCTTTAAATTTCAATGCGTCATCTTATTGAATTTTGTTTTTGAAATAAAAGTTCAAATCCATTGACACTTCTCTTTTGAAAATCAACATGGCGACGGACAACTTTTTTACCCCAAAGTTAATCCGTATTTATTTTTTTTCTGTAAAGATAAAGTTGTTGAGAAGATAGAAGTGGTAAATGGATTAGAAGGAATAGGGAAGAATTAAATATGCTAAAGTCTAGGAAATAGGGAGGGGAAAAGGAAAAAAAAGGATAGCAAAGGGGTTGGAGGGGAAAGAGGAGAGTTAAGTATGGTAGGGTATAAAGAATAGTGAGAGGAAAATTTAAAGAATTCGATAGGAAAGAGGGAGAGAATAGAGAAGGATTAGGAACGCAGTAGAATCGTTTAGAAGGGGAAGGGCTAATATGGATAAAGATAGTATTAGTTACAGGAGAGAAGGGCTCTTGGAGAAATAAAGGAAAGTGGGAGGAGGGGAAGTACAGGAGAAATTGCCAGAAAAAAGAGGAACGAGTGAAGTGAAGGGCAGAGAACAATAAAATAGAATAGTTTAGGATCAAAAACCTTGTTTGTAGGCGCACGTCGCCTGCTTTAACAAAATTTTTAAAATGTATCCTCAGTATCCTCATTTCCTGAAGAGAGATAAAAAACAACATTTATGGAACCATCTGGATATTACAGAACGCCTAAAGGCAATTGCAATTCAATCAATATAAAGGTTCGTTGAAGCAAAGATAAAATTGAGAGACTTTGCCAGACTCTTCCATTACCGTCTTTGAGTGTTTACAGATTCAGTTTGGAATATCTGGCTTCGAGAAACACATAAATGATGAAAACGGTCTTCGTCGTCTATTCTGAGCCGAAGAGGACGACGTCTTGACTCCATTAACTTCACACTTAGCAGCACCTTAGACCTAGCAAAGCCCCAACCTCCTTGCTACCTTGCCGGCGGAAGATCTGATTAGGGGTTCGAGTCTCTGCTAAACGCGTTAGACTCTGTTGGCGTGGGAGGGGGGCTAAGGAGGAGGGTGAGGGGAAACCCCGTTGTCTCTCTACGGCTTGATGCAAATTGAGTAGGAGCGGAACCAACTACGTCGGTATCCTCAAGAGAAGCTGAGGCTTTCTCGGCTTCCTCCTTCGCGAATTTCTGATCTAGCCGAAGTTTATTCGAGCAACCAGTTCCCTGCAACACGCCAAAGTGTTGCCGTTTGGGGTTTCCCGTATTTGTCATGGAGAATTTCAAATTTGCAAAGCCTTCTCAATCAAACCTTCTCAAGAGAGAAAATGCACCGTTGATTAAATATTTGGTAACTTCTGGTGCTCTAACTACTAAGGAGAGGTGCCATGTCTCGAGACTGAATAGATTTTCTTATTATTTATTTTCTAATTAGCAGTAAATCCAAGCGCAAAAAGAGCTAGATCAAATTCCTGAATTTTCATTTCCTAATTTTACAAACATAAGCAATTTAAAATTTAATTAAATTAAAAATTAATTTTTTCTGCAAAGAGAGAGGAATTGAAATATTCATTTGTTACTTAAATTGGTTATGTGAAACTTGTGATCTTTTACAAAATAAGAAAATGGCTCAGGTACGTAATTTTTGCAAATTCACAGCAACTTTATGCTGCAGATTATCTTCTTTATAGTTATACATTTTATTATTTCCTTGAAAATTTAATTATTTTATTGAAATGGCATCCTTTTTGGTTGCAAATTGAACTTTTTTGTTAAAAATGTGTCTTTTTAGGTTAAAAATGCAGTTGTTTTTGTAGAAAATTAACTTTTTGTTAAAAATTAATATTTCGTTGCTTATAACTCAACTGAAACCTTTTTTGGATGAAAACTATTTTTTCTGAAAATTTGCTTTTTTGATTAAAAATTTTATATTATTTAATATGAATTATGCATCTTTCGTAGAATAAAATTGAACTGTTCTATTAAAAATTAAACTATCTGTTAAAAAATTTACTTTTTTAAAATTTCTACTTTTTGTTGAAAATTCAATTAATATCTTTTTAGATGAACATTCAACTCTTTTTTTTAAATTTGTTAAAAATATGAGAAAATTCACTTGTTTTAGTAGAATTCTAATTTTTTGTTGTTGACATGAATGCAATTGTTAGGTTGAAAATTTAATAATCTTCTAAAAAATTCATACTTTTTGGTTAAGAATTTTGCTGTTTTGTTGAAAATGTAGATATTCACAGAAAATTTAATTTTTGTTTAAATTTTATATCTTGGTATTGCCAAGAGAACTATCTCTTTTTTAGAAGATAATTCAACCTTTTATGGATTTTTTTAAAAATAAAAACTCACCTGTTTTAAGAGAAATTCCACCTTTCTTGGATAAAAGTGCAAATGTTTGGTTTAAAAATTAACAATGTTCTTATAAAGTCATACTTTTTCGTTAAACATTCTACTGTTCTGTTGATCTTGAACAAAAATTCAACTCTTCGGTGGAAAACTGTACCTCTTTTTTTAACGTTTGTGTTTTCGATTTTAAAATTTACCCGTTTTAGTTACATTTTCGTTTTTTTTTAAATAAAAATGCAACTCTGGTTGGAAATTTAGAAAGGTTTTTAAAAAGTCATATTTTTCGGTTAAAATCTGCTTTAGAAGAGATTTGATCTATCTTGAATAAAAATTCACCTTTTCGGTTGCAAATTAAGCCCCTTTTTTAAAAGCTTGTCTTTTTGACCTTAAAATTAACTTATTTTAGAAGAAATTACATGCTTCTTGGATTAGAATGAGGGTTGAAAATTCAACAATTTTGTTAAAAAGTCATACTTTTTGGTTGAAAATTCTACTGTTTTGTTTAATATTTAAATATTTTATAGAAAATTGACTTTTTGTTTAAAACTTATATTTTGTGTTGAAAAATGAACCAAAGTCTTTACTGAATAAAAGACATCTTTTTTTGGATAAAACTGCAATTTTACCGTTTTAACTCTAAGTTTGTTTTTTACTCAAAATGCATCTGTTTTAGTACAAATTATATCTTTCTTGAATAAAAATATAACTATTTGTTAGAGAATTGGACTATTTTGTTAATAATTGATCCTTTTTGGTTGAAAATAAATTGTTTTTTTTTAAATTAAATATTCAATTTTTTTGTAGAAACTTATATATTGTTTAAAAAATCAGGTTTTCATCGTGAAAAGTAAGCTGAATTCTTTTTTAACATAAAACTCAACAATTTCTTTGATTACAAAATTTATTTGTTTCAGTAGAAATATCAATTTTTTTAAATAAAAAAAATTTTTTGTTAAAAATTATTCCTCTTTAAATGAGTAATCAACTATTTTGTTCGAATGATTTGGCTGCATCACTTTGATAAGGAATAATTTTTTTCTTGAAGATTTATATTTTTATCAGAAAATTCATCTCGGTGGCTTAAAGTTTAACTATTTTATTAAAAGGCAATCTTTTAATGGGTAATTCAACTACAATTATAAAAGTTAAACTACGTTGTAATTTTTTCTTCATTAAGACTTATGCCTTTAGTTTAAGTTTAACTGTTTAGCAGAAAAGGCTTTTTTCTTGTTTAAAATGAATTTTGTAACAGAAAATTAAACTTTTCAATTTTTTAAGATTTATCTATTTTATTAGAAAATTCTTCTGTTTTAGTAAAAAATAATTTTCTTGGCTTGAAATTTCACGTATGTTGGCTGAAAATGCGTCAATTTATTTTTTGCTGGAAATTGAAAGTACAGCAATTCACAGAAACTTTAATCTTTTCTTTAGTCAAAAACATTTATTTGTTGAAAAATATTCTTTTTAAATTTAAAATTCTTTCCTTCTCGTATAAATTTCATCTTATTTAAATGAAATATAAAGTATAATACTTTTTTGTTGAGAGTTCATCTTTTTAGACTGAAAATTGAACTGTTATGATCAAAATTTAATTATTTTGTTGAAGAGTTATTTTTATAATAGAAAATATACTTTTTTTAAATCAATTTGTATTTTAAAATATTTAAGTTATATTTTACATACTGTTTTATACCGTTCATAAAAGATTACGGTTTAAAAATATTAAAAGCCTAAAATGCTGATATTTAAATATTAATGATCAAGGAAAATGAACAATTAATGAAGGAAAAATCAGGGATATTGAAAATGAAATTCTCGGGCACCCTGCCTAATTCTACTAGCAATAACTAGCATAAAACTTTCGGAAACTAAAAATTAGGTGCCTTAAGAGGGGGGGGGGGGGGGGGGGGAAAAAGTACGGTCCCTATGCAATTTTGAGAATGAAAGGTTAGAATTACAGCGATGCAAATTTGAAATTTACTGTCAGAAAGGGTCTAAAGCCTCCGATTTTTAACAACATTTTTTAAAAATTAAAGTTCTAGATTCTTAAGAAAATCAATACGCACTATTATGAACTTTCTTTTAATTTCAAACAAATCAAAATTTGAATAAATTCGACGCAAGGTACACACATGGGTCACCTTGACCCTGATTCGATCTCAATTGCTTCTTAACGAGGACTGACGACTCGGCACGCTACAGAAACTGTAGTCGGTGAAAGTTGGCGACAGGGTCAATATGACCCAGTGTGTACTCGAAGGGTAGGGTATCATAGGTATTGCATTATAGGTATGAAATTTCTTATTGGAGTCCGAAATAACCGTGCAAACAAGGTATCCAATCGATTTGATAAGTGGAGTTTGTAAAAATTAAAAAGTAAAATTTAAGTGTGTCTTGTCATAATGCTTGTAAGAATAATGCAAAAATTTCTAATACATAAAGTTAAAAATAAAATAACAGCATCTTCATTTATAACAGAAATAAAATCTTTTGTGGAAGAAGAATGTCTGAGAGTGATCTACTCTGATGAAATGATTTTTCTCGAGGCTTTAATGTCTGAAGCGTTTAGCATTTGTGGTACCACGTTATCACGAAACACGACACGTATCTTTGCTCGAAATCATAACACCATTATACAGAAGCACCCTACCTCTAATGCTTCTTTTTTATGGGACTCGATTCTATGTCCTGGATCGATTTTAGTTCACATCGTGGTACTTATCGTAGCCAGTTACGAGGGAGCATTGCTTTTTATGGCGTTGATGCTCGATGTTCCGATTTCTCGAAAAGGCGACATTTTTTAATCTAAAAAGAAAGAAACCACGCATATAGGACGTGAGAAAGAATTATGACCACATGGAAATTAGGGTTCTTATACTCAATGGTAGTTTTTCAGTTTTCCCTCTGGGTTATTGTAACTCATTTATGACTAAGCAAATCTTGTGATATACACGAAAAAAATTATTTGTTGAAATTTTTAATGACCGCTATAAGATATTTGATTTTCTATGTAGATTAGGTAAATTTTCTATAAATTCTTGATATTTTGTCCTAAAATATTTAATAAATTAGAACAATATTTCATATAATTCTACACGTTTTTGTGGAGAAAAGATTTATTCATGTTACAGTCATCTCTAAGACTTCTACCAAATAATTATTAAGTTGATAATTTTATATGAAAAATAAACTTCTTATAAAAATAATAATTATAATGTGCAAAGGGACGTGATCTTATTTTTTTAATAGTTTTTTCATAAAATTACGAATTTCTAATTACTGGAAAAAAAATTGGGATGTAGCCAAAACTATTGTCAATGTATAGTGTCTAATGCGCTTTTTTATAGAATTCAAGGAATTTAAAGAATTCGTGAATTTGATAGAATCTACGTAATAAAAGGAATTCATATGAGGTCTGGAATTCACGGATTTCAGGGAATTCACGGAATGTCCAGAATTCCCAAAAATTCACGAGATTCAAAGAATTCATGGAATGTAAAAAATTTACAGAATTAATGAAATTTATGGAATTCAACAATTTACGGAATTCACAGAATTTAAGAAATTCAAAGAATTTATAGAATCCACGAACCTCAACGAATTCAAGGAATTCATGGAATTTGTAGAATTTACGAAATTCAAGAAAATCAGGAAATTCAGAAACCAAAAAAATGAAAGGAATTCAACGAATTTACGGAATCCAAAAAATTCAGGGAACTCATGGAATTAGAAATATTGAGGAAATTTACGAAATTAATGGATTTAATCGAATTCGAAAATTCACGGAATTCACGAAAATACTGGAATTAATGGAAAAGCTGGTATTCACAGTATTCATAAAGTACCCGAAATTTATGAAAATCACGTAATACATAGATTCAACGGAATTCAGGGAATTCATGGAATACACGGACTTTACGTAATGTATGGAATTCGTGGATTCTGTAAATTTCTTGAATTCCGTAAATACCACGAATTCTGAAAATTCTATGAATACCGGTAATACCTTAAATTTCATTAATTTCGAAATTCCCTAAAGTTCATGAATTCTTTCATTTTCATAAACTTTCCGGGCGCTACACAAACTTCGGGCATTACACGAATTCTGTGAATTTCTTGAATTCCGTAAATTCCATGATTACAGTTAATTTCGCGAATTTCTTGAATTCCATACAGGAAGCATATTCCGTAAAATCTTTAAATTCCATGAATTTCTTGAATTTCTTCTATTCTATGAATTTTTCGAATTCCATGAATTCAATGAATTCCATGAATTTCGTAAATCCGTGAATTCCATAGATTACATAAATTAAGCGTATTCCGCAAAGTTCGCGAATTCCATAAATTTGGTGAAATTCACGAATTCCATAAATTTCATGAATCTTATGAACTCTGGAGATCCGTGAATTCCGTGAATTCCATTACTTCCGTTAATTCCATAAATTACATAGATTGAGCGTATTTCACAAAGTCCATAAAGTCCATGAATTTTTTGAATTTCGCGAATTCCATGACTTTCAAGAATCCCATGAATTTCGTTAATTTCATCAATTAAATAAATTAAGCGTATCCCGCAAAGTCCGTAAATTCCAGGAATTTTGTGAATTCCATAAATTCCATGAATTCCTTGAATTCAATGAATTCGGTGAATTTCATTAATTCCATGTATTTCATTACATAATGGCGCGAAGATTATGAATGCCATACATTTGGCAAATTCCTTTAATTCACTGAATTTCGTGATTTTCGTAAATTTCTTTAAGTTCTTGAATTCCGTGAATTCTATAAATATTACGAGTTCCTAGAATTCCTTAAATTCTGCGAATTCTGTGAATGTCATGAGTTTCGCGAATTTAATGAATTTCTTGAATTTGATGAATTTCCTGAATGTTGGTAATTCCTTGAATATCATGAATTTCGGGAATTTCTTGAATTCGGTGAATTCCGTGATTCCATTAATTACGCGATTTCCTTGTGTAAAATTTTCGTCTTATAAACGCTCCAGTACATGTATTGGAATTCTGAATGGTCACTTCACGATTTACAACAATTGAATACCTGTATTGCAATTTCGTCATTCCAATGCCGCTTTTGTAATTTTAATTTACGCTTGTAGTGTAGAAGCATTGTAGAAGTGTTGTAGATTTCCAAACATTTTTAACAGTGAAAGGAAAATTGTAGAAAAAGATCGATTCATTTTAAAACATATTTAGAAGTTTGGAAAACATTTCTAAAATAGTTTTAAATTAGAAAAAAAATTTTGACCAACTTCTACATTTTTCAAGATCCGAAATAAAATATTGACATGTTTAACGACCCAAAAGGTAGCTATGCATATAGATTTGAAAATTCGACCTTGAATAAAAAATGAAATAATAATGATATTGCTTATAATTTAAAAAAAATTATTTAGCAATTGTGGTAAATAATTCAGAGTTGTTGAGTGAAAAATAACATACCTTGAAGTATCATGAATGAAAAAAATGTAAACAATGCAAAAAAGTTAGTTTAAACATTGTTTTGGTCCCCTCTACGCACACGGTTTTACGATATCCCACGGTGCATATGGATTTGATTATTTATCCTTCATTATAAAAAAAATCAAAAGGCCTAAAGAAAAAGTGAAGATAGTTCTGGATTTTTGGTTATTTTTATAATGAAGGATAAATAATCAAATCCATATGCGCCATGGGATATCGTAAAGCTGTGTGCATAGAGAGGGCAAAAGCAATGTTTAAACTAACTTTTTTGCATTGTTTAAAATTTTTTTTCAATAATGATACTTCAAGGTATGTTATTTTTCACTTAACAACTCTGAAATGTTTACCAGAATCGTTGAATAATTTTTTTTTAATTATAAATAATATAATTGTTTAAATAATTATTTTTTTCAAAAATGTAAAAAACACCTGGAGAAATTGCCGAGTAAAAGATGTTTTTTTAATTTTTAAAAACTTTAGTTTTCAGCAAAATAATTTCAGACTTATCATAATTGTGGGATTTTCAAGCTAAAAAAATAATTTCCGAACAAAAAAGTTTTATAGTTTATATTTTATTGAAAAAAATGAAATTTACAGAACAAAAATAATATTAAAACCAAAAAAACGAATTTTTAACAAATAAAGATTCTTTCCTCAAAAAAGAAATAAAAGTTTATCTGAATTTCTTAAACTTTAAATCCAAAGATGAATTTTTTTTTACAAACCTTGAATTTTCAAACAAAAAATATGATTTTTCAGCAAAAAACTAATTTTCCACGAAACTAATGCATTTTTACTCTTCAAAAATAAAATTTGAAACTAAAAACATTATTTTGTTACCAAAAAAAAAGCGAATTTTTAATTTAAAAAGATCGATTCGAAAGAAATAAAAAATTTATATTTCTAGTCACAAAATTAATTTTAAACAAAAAAAGGCTTTTCCACTAAACAATTAAACTTTTAACCAAAGATGACTTCAATAAAAAAATTAGTTTTTACCAATGTGCTTTAACTTTTACCCAAGTAGTTAAATTTCTAATTGAAAATGATACATTTTCAGCAGAGTATTTAAATTTATACCCAAGAGATGAATTTTTAACAAAAACCAAATCTTTCAAACAAAATAGTTGAATACTTCAACAAAGAAAAATCATTTTTAACCACAAAGTTGCATTTTCATAAAAAATGGAAATTTTTCCTAAAAAAGATTAATTTTTTAATCAAAAAGATACAGTTTCGAAAAAATAGTCGAATTTTCAGTTGAAAAAGAAGTGAGTTGACTTTCAAAGAAAAAAATATGAATTTTTAAACAAGAAAGGCGTTTCTACAAACAAAATTGAATTTGCCATCCGAAGACAAATTTTTTAACTAAAAAGGAAGTCTTTTTAAAAAAATTGTTGAATTATCTACCAAATAATTGTATTTTAATAAAAAAGATTAAATTTCTCTCAAAAAAGATGAGTTTTTCTTTTTCTTTAAAGTTGAATTTTTATGCAGAAAAGATGACAGTAGACGTTTCAATATCAAAATATGATTTTTTGTCAAAAAAAAATAAGTTTCTACGAAAAAAATCAAATCATCAATCAAAAAAGACGAATTTTTTCAACCAAAAAGACTCAAATTTTTAATTTGAAAAGAAAAAAAAACAAGTTGAAGTTTCGTCCAGAAAAGATTTGAGTTCTCTTTGTAACACTAAAAGGCAGGTGAATTTTAAAATAAAATTGCAAAACTTAAAAAAAAAGTTTAATTTTAAAATTTTTAATTTTTTTTAAAGAGGACGAAAGAAATAAAAGGAGAAGGAAGAGGATTTGGTTGGTTGCCTTCTCATGTTTCCTTCCTCCTTTTTATTTTCGTCCAAGGTAGGGGTAGGTAGTTTTCTTTTCTTCTTTTTTTCTTTTTTTTTGAGGGGGGGGGGGGGGTGTTTCCTTTTTTTCAGATTTCAAGGGGAACATTTTTTGGTGGTTGCCCAAATTTGGTCGTTAGATTCTTGACTTTATTTTCAGGCATTCTTTTTATCAATTTGATTATTGGACGTTAAAAAGGGATTTTACATTGAATTGTTTTCCTATTTAAATATCCTAAATTTTAAAACAAATAAAGTTTGAAATCAAAAAAGAAAATTTTTAAAAAGAGAGTCAAATTGTTATATAAGCAGATTTCAGTTGGCTTATTACCAACAAAATATGAATTTTAAACTAAAGGGTAATTTTCCATGAAGAAAATGAATTTTCAACCCGAAAAGATGAATTTAAAAAAAACAGTTGAATTAGCAACTAAGAAGGATGTCTTGAAGGAAATTGTTCATTTTTCAACCAAATAATAAAATTTATAATTAAAAAGTTGAGAAATCATGAAAAAATGTCTCGCCCCCCCCCCCCCTTAAGATTTTACTTAATTTAAGTACAGTCCCTTAGTGGCATAAATCGACACAGAAACAAATATTTTCATTTTGAACACAAAAATTGAATCAAAATGCACTGAAAAAAAATTAAAACATAATTGGTTAATATTGAGCAGTACGAATACTGAAATCGAATAAACTGGGTCACAGGTTTCACATTGATCAAGACAGTGAATATGCTTGAAGTTTAAAATAAGATTATGTTTTTCAAATTTCAAATTTTTCTGATTCTATCAAAGAATCAATTCAAATTCATGCAGAGAATTGCTTAAAAATAAATCAAAGAATTCAACGACCAATTTCGGACAAAAATAAAAAATTGGTGTTGGCTTAATCCATTGCCTGTTTTCATCATTTACTTAATTAAATTCCAACTGTCCCTTTTATTATTTTAATATCCAGTTAGAGCTTAGGGAAAAGAATCCAATATTTGGGAATAATTTATCTAGCAGGATATGCTTTCAGGAGCACTGTGGTGTGGACGTGCTCGGATTACAGTATTAGAGAAATAAGGATACTGCCGGGTTTATACTGTTGTACCAACTGTCGCCTCGAGTTGGGCCCCGCGAGCCTTTAAAATCTAACATCCCCCATTTTCCTTTTATTGACGGTTTAAAACTCGATCTTTCCTCGGTTTTGAGAATCTGCAGAATATATACCACCTTATGGAGAATAAAACGGAAACCAGAAACAGCAGTATAAAGAAGATCAATATACATTTTTACATTGCGCCCGAATAAATCCTTGGGAATCATTTCGTCAGGATTTAAAGGACGCTACATTGAAATTCGAGTCAGGTGTGAAAGACATCAGTCTGAAGATTCTAAAAGAGAAGCGTGTCCGAGCAATTTGTTTCTAGAATGAGTTTCTAAAAAAGGTAAAAAATAGCTAGGATCAAAATGTTCGACGACGCTTTATTTATTCCACTTCTATATAATCCGAGCAGTAATAGCCGCTGATTAAAGAAAAATGATTGACCACACAGAAAAACTGAAGTAAAATTTGGTTGCATAAAAAATTTTTGTCTGTTAAAGATGTATTTTTCGTAAATGCAAGCAGGCTGGTTTGACTCCCATGAGCACGTTTGACCACTTATAGCGACACTAGCGCAATCTACAAGGAGGTGGAAAACTAAAATGTATCCATGTGTTCGTGCACTTAAATGTGTATATTATTTGAATGTGTTGCATGAATTAAAATTAGAGAAAATAAATGATTTAATTCTAAATTACGCAAATTTAAGACGAAAAATGTGTAAATACTGATCCTGTACCATTTTTCGGCATAAATTTGTACAATTTTGCAATAATTCCCCAATAAACGAAGAATTGCATAACACATGAAATGTAACCTTTTTTCAACATTTTATTTATTCGCATTACAATAGTGAAGTGAAGTCAGTGACATCCAGGCACAGCACAAACATTTCAATTTACTTTAAGTTTGTTTATTTTTCAATGTCCTGATTTCACTTCGTACGGCGAGACACAGCTTTTTTGAACTTAGCAAAATTTAAAGTTTGTTGACGAAACCATAACCTGAACGAACACTAGAATGGCGGCGCCAAGATATTTTTAGAAAATATTACCCCTACTTATGCCCCCACAGTAGAGCCATCTACAAGAAGGTGGATAACTACAAAAGTATATGTGATCACACGCGCCAATGGGAGTCGACCCAGTCTGAATGTAAGTATAGAACTTGACACAACAACCATCGTCTACGTCTTTCAAGATTACGCCATGGCTTATGCAGTTCATACATGCTCGAACCCCGACGCTCAATGTTAAAGTTCTTAAATTCCCAAAAATTTAAGTTCAGGTTATATAACTGAGAATATGACAGAATTTAGAAGAATTTAAAAGAACCTAAGAGAATTTATGATTTTTAACAATATTTTTATTCTTCAGGTTATATCAACGGTCGAATATAAATAATTTTCTAGCTCAGACCTATTTAGGAATTGAAAATATGCAAAGCAGTATATCATTAATTATCTAACGACGCGTAACATTTTCAAATTTTTTTGATTTTACGACTAATTTTTCATTTCAAATCATTAATATTCAAATACCACCATTTCAATCTTATGATATTTCTACCATAAAATATTTTATAAGTGGAATAAAACTGTGTTTTATATACAAATTAAAAATTTTCAAATGTATTATCATAATTTATTTCAACCACAAAAAAAGGTTTTTCTACTTTAAAAGATAACTTTTTAACAAAATAAGTGAATTTTTAACATAATAGTTCGATATTCAATCTAAAAAGACCAATTGCCAATGAAAAAGTGTCATAGTTTATATTTCAATCAAAAAATTGAAATTTACACATCAAAAGAAAATAATTTTAAAACCAAGAAGACGAATTTCCAACGAATAAAGATTTTTCACTCAAAAAATAAATAAAAGTTTATCTAAATGGTTTAACCTTTAAACCAGAAAACAAATTTTCTTTACAAAAATTCAATTTTCATTACAAAAATTCAATTTTCATAATGTGCTTTAACTTTGACCAAAGTAATTTCATTTTTAATTAAAAAAGATTAATTTTCAACAGTATAATTAAACTTTTAGCCAACGAGATAATTTTTCAACTTAAAATGTAAAACCTTTAAAAAAAAGTTATTTCTTAACAAAGCGATTCAACCAAATGCTCTAAACAAATTAGTTGAATTATCAATTAAAGAAGAACGATTTTTAACCAAAACTTTGATTTTTTTACAAAAAATGAAATTTCTTCTATAACAGATGAAGTTTCGACGAATTTTTAACAAAAGAGGATATTAAAAGACATTTAACTAAAACCTAAAATCTTAAAATTTTTACCCAACAAATGTAAACATTTACACATAAAATTTTTTCAAAAATAAAAGTTATTCCAAATTTCATGAGAACATAATTTTAATTTTATCTCGAAATTTTCAAATGAAAATTTTCGTAAATATTTAAATTTTTGAGCTCAAATAGAATTGAAATTAAGATGAATAGACTTAAAATAAAAGTGTAATAAGTACAATGTTTTAAAAAACCTGGTGCCCTGATTTCCAGACCGATATCATTCATAATTTCCTGTTCTCCGCAACACTATCAAGTACATAGCAGAGGACGCTTTTTCAAAGATAAATTATTGCGAAACATATTAAAAACCCGAAATTATTTCAGTTTCGTGTAAAGCTTATTCGACAAGGTTAATTTTTGTTGCGTTGAATCTTTCGTTGGAAATTGATGTGAAGTTTATTTCCTGTTTTTTTTTGCATACTTCCATTGAGAAGGCGGATTTTTATTT
This sequence comes from Belonocnema kinseyi, assembly GCF_010883055.1. Lineage (NCBI taxonomy): Eukaryota > Metazoa > Arthropoda > Insecta > Hymenoptera > Cynipidae > Belonocnema > Belonocnema kinseyi. The sequence continues at coordinate 143,451,016 of NC_046659.1, read as the reverse complement.
TTATTTAAACTTTGAAGCAACTGCATTAGGATTGAAAAAGAGATAAAAATGAGAATGCAAAATAGAGGGGGAGTATTTTCTGCTTGGAAAGCGGAAGTGGGAAAAATTGCGAGAGTAAATATACGAATACGCGTATCGCGCTGTAACTTGGTAGCGAATAATAAAAATAAAAGTATTCAGCGGTGGTAGGCAGATACCCGCGCGCGGCCATTCCGTATTCAGCGGACGCTGTGTCCCGTGGTGGAATCCTGTTTAGGTTTATGTCGGGATTTCTGTCGAGTGGTTTATTCCGGCGCTTATGCAAATGCAGACGTGATTTTTTCAGCACCTCCGCACCTGCGCGGTATACTAAACATTTACGGCATTTGAAACGAGCCCCAGCTATATGGCTGCATCATGAAATTCGAATGGATCGCCGCATCGCGTCAGACCTTTTCTGAACTAAAGTTCTTGAAAAGAAAGAAACGAAAAAGATAAGAAGAATCAAAGATTCCTTACTGCTTTGGAATTCTGGTCGAAGATATTTTTGTATTCTAATTTTAAATTTACGTAATTTCGATCTTCACCCCCCCCCCTTTGGTGGCCTGATAAATTTTCTGTCAACTCCTTAATGCTGACGATATAATGAGGTCAGAACCATGTGAGTCACGCTTATCTCGAGAGGTATGTGGTTTACTGGTATAATAATTGATTTTCCAAATTTATTTTTATTCTAAACATTGTTTTTTCGAATCACCAAGTGACAATTTTCATTCCGTCGAATGAGACAATAAACTAAAAATTCTTTGACCGAAATTCTATCTGTTCTAACCATCCTGTTGTTGGAATCGCGTGAAACTTAAGTTTCATTCTTTCGAAAATGGTATCTGGTATTCTGATTGGCTAAATAATGTCGCAGTATTTGAAGCAGCCAATCAAAATGCCGAAAGCCATTTCAGAAAGTATTAAACTTATTTTAAATGTAGTTTTGATAACCTAAGGAATGCGACAGATGGCGTTTCTTTTAATGAAGTGTCTAAAGTTTTTCGAGAATAAATATGGCCGAAAACTGGAAACAGTCTGTGATTAGTGGAAAACCAATCCCTTTTCTGGCTCGTGGAATGATACTTTCAAAACTTTCAAGGCTGCGCGTAAGTATAGCCGGAGTTTTCGTTTGAAAATATTTAAGGTTATGTGATTATTCGAGAGAATACGAATCATGTAACAAAGTATTTCAGAAAAGAAAGAAAAGTATTATTAATAATACAAAATTATTTACATAAGTAAATTTTGTTTCACTTTTCGAATTTGTCCAATTATTTACAAGAAAATTTGATGTAAATGTAGTACCTTTCACTATTAAGGATGAAAACGTAATAAATTGTCTGTACGCTTATTTCTGATTTTGACATCCATAAAATAATCAAAAATTTTGTCATATTTCGAAAATGATTTTTAAATTGATTTTTTTATTAGATTTTCATGTCGTCTGTTGAAAATTTGACTACTGAATTTTCAAAAGTTCATTTTCGTGGGAAATTCATTTTTATAAAATGCACTTTTCATTTGTTAAAAGATAAATTTCTTATCAAATTCATCTGTCGAATTTTGAAACAGAAAAGTGAGTTTCAATTTACATTTTTAAGCATTTTTTTTATAGATAGTTTCACCTCCTGTTCAATATGTCGTTAGATTTAGAGAAGCAGGGATTTTTGTTTTTGTAGTTATTTTTTTTACAATATTTTTATTAAACGTTTTTTAATGCTCGAAAATAATTTGCAACATTAAAAAATTTCTTAAAACCTTTTAAATCTTTCGAAATTGTTGTACATCCCTTGAAATACGTTCAAGTTGTGTTGTTGAAAGCCTTTAAAATCCCTTAAAACATTTTTAAATATTGAAATAAACTTAGGTCCTATACAATCTTAAAAAATCTTGTTAAATTACTCAACAATATTTTAAACAACATGAAACAGCTTTAAACTCATTTAAATGATAAGAATCTTTCGCTAAAAATGATTGAATTCCTTTGAAATTTGTTTAATCATCTTAAAAATCCTTAAGAATTTCGTAAAAAACAAGAAAATATTTTTAGAGGCTAAATAAAATCTTTTAAAATTTCTGTAAACTCTGGAAACCTATTGAATTTCCTTGGAATATTTTTAAATATCCTATAATATTTCAAATTTAGAAAATTTAAAAAAAATCCAGAATTAAGTTTCTTCACGAAAACGAAAACTATTCTATTTTTGGTTAAAAATTGATATTTAAAAATAAGGTTTTCTTATTCAAAATGAATGCATCATATTTTTATCATATTATATAGTTGGTAACGAACTTTTTTTTTTAATTTACATTTCAGGTTTAAATATAACGCCTTTTTTTAGAAAACTTCAAATCTGATGAATTTTTTTTTTACTTTCATTCTGTAAAATTATCTGTCTTGTTGAAAATTCTTCTATTTGACTTTGTAACTTTAAGCTTGAATATTTTTTTACAGTTCGTGTATTTGGATAGAAGATTATTCTTTTTTGTTAAAAACTCATCTATTTTGTTAAGCATAGAACTTCTTTTGCAATTTCGTTTTTCATAGAATTTAACTAGTTAATAATTTGTTCTTTCTTTAGTTTAGAATTAGTTTTTTAAATATAAAATTGAGCTATTTCGTTTTCGATTATAAACTTAACTTGTTTAATAAAAAATTCAGCTATTTGGTTAGAAACTTTTTTATTTTCTTAAAAATTGGTATTTCACTAGATGATTGATCTTCTTGATTCAAAATTCATCTTTGTAGGTTAAACATTTAGATATTTGTAAAGAAATTCAACTTTTTTGTGGAAAGTCTAATTATTGGGTTGAAAATTTAAATATTCTGTCAAACTCCTTTGTTTTTGTTCAATCTTCATATTTTTTTTATAAAAAACTTTTTTTGTATTAAAAATTAATCTTTCGTCATAGAAATATCATTTTTCTTGATTGAAAATTGATCACTCTGGGCTGAAAACATACTTTTTTATCGAATATTTTATTGACTTTAATAAATGTTGTATTTTTGTCTAGAGAATTCAGCTATTAGGTTGAAAATTCATGTATTTTGTTGAAAATTTGTCCTTTACTAGAAAATTAATGTTCTCGGTTAAAAAATGATCTGTGTATGTAAAAAATTAAATTATTTGGAAAAAATTCAATAGTTTTTGTCAAAGTGTAATGACTTTAGCCTAATTTCAATTATCTTTTTAAAGGCATATTTTTTAGGTGAAAATTCAAAAATTTTTTTAATTCTTCCTTCCTGATAACAAATTGCTCTTTTTTGCTTGCAATTTCATCTTTCTTGGTTAAAAATTCATAACAGTTGGTCTAAAGTGAACCATTTTATCGAAAATTGTAGTATCTTCTAAAGAAGTTGTCTTTTGGGCTTCAAAATTCACATATTTTGTTCAAAATTTTTTCTGTTGTTAAAATTAGTATTCTTGTTGGAAAATTCATCTCTTCAGGGTGAAAATTTAAATATTTGGTAAAAGAATCAACATTTTTATCAAAAGTTTAATTACTTTTTTGCAAATACAACTATTTTGCTTAAGTAATTTTTTTGTTGAAAATTGAACTTTTTTTGTAATATTCATCGTTTGGCATTGATAATTTATTTATCACTAATAATAAAAAATGGCTTCTTTTTAGATTAAAAATTGTACTATTTGGTTAAAAACTAACGTAATTTGTTGAAAATTCTTGTCTCGGTAGACGATTAATATTATTGTTTTAAAAGTCACCTCTGTAGGCTAAGCATTCAGATATTTGGTAAAAAAAATCAATAGTTTGGATAGAAGTTTATTTATTTTGTTAAAAATACAACTATTTTGCTTAAGTCATTTTTATGGTTGATAGTTCTTCTTTTGGTAAAAAATTATTCTTCGTTATTTTGTTTAGTTTTAAATAAACAATTGTTTGGTTGTTCATAATAGAAAAGTCATATTTCTTGGTCGTAAATTCCTCAATTTTGATTAAAAATTAACTTTTTTTTGTTGAATATTAAACTATCTTCTAAAAAGTCCGTCTTTGGCTTGAAAATTTAAGAATTTATTTGAAAATAAATGTAAACTCTGTAAAAATGACTGTAAACTCCCTAGCTTAAAAATTCAACTATTTTGTAAAAAAAAATCAACTTTTTTGTTAATCATATTTCTTGTTTTAAAATTTATTGCTATTGACTAAAGTCAACTTTTTTTTGTCAAAAATGTAACTGCATTCGAAAAAATTCGTCTTTCTGACTTGAAATGTTAACTGTTTAGTTGAAGATTCTTCCTTTATGAGTCTTTTTACGACCCTGAGTTTAGCTATACATATAGATTTAAAAATTGAAGAACTTATTTAAACAAAAGTATTTGTTTTATCAAAAGAAGAAACATATTTGGATTCGGCTCAGCCTTATCTCTAGGTAGTTTTCCAATTATAAACAAATATTGATTTTTAAACAGTTAAATTGTGATAAACAATTGGGAATACAATATAAACAAATGTATGAAACGGAAAATATTTTCAAATACAATCCTGGATACTTCAATAAAGCACCATTTCGTAATTTTTAAATCTATAAAAAAATTATTATTTAAACAAATAGAATGTTTATAAATTTTTTCTCTGCTTTCAATAATTCAATGTATAATAATGTTAAGTAAAACCTAATAAAATAAAAATAATATTTTCGACCTTAGAGAAATACACATAGTGAACAATTCATCAATAAAACATTGTTTATATCCCCTCCACTATCACGGAATGCCGAAAGAGCCTTTCTAAATGAATTTCCACATTTGGACATATCATAGAAAAAAAATTATTTAAACAATTAGATTGTTTATAATATTTAGAATTTGTTTAAAAAAGAAGTGAAAAACAATTTACCTGTTTGACAACTATATATCTATCCTAGAATATTATAGAATGCAAATTAATTTTTCGTAATGTGAAAATTCACTATCATCTGAAAATTATAATTTAAATTTGAGTACTTTTTAAATTAGTCCGACAACCTTTCTTTGGAATCTCCAGACATGTTGCTTTCTGCAAATCGACTGGAAGTTTGCATTTAAAGGACCTCAAAGATTGCTGATAGCAGGAAGAAGGGTGGTTTTGCTTCTTGTTTTTATTTTCTCGGCAATTTCCTCGGCGGAGCAGAACGGAAAATGGTCTTAAAGAGAATTAGCACACTTTGCTGTCCCACCTACCTTGCCGTCGGAGTCTCTCCCTGTCTGGCGTCACACCCAACAAGTCGAATCTCATAAAAAAAAAATTACCTCCCATCCCTACGATTATTAATTCGACTTTTTATTTCTGTTTCAGATTTTGCGTCGGCGACCGATTCTACCTGTGTGAGAATAAAATTCTTTGCGAATACGACTACGAGGAAAGGCTCGTCTTCGCGAATATGGCACTCCATCCGCCGGCGAATGCTACTTTGGCGCATATGAAGACTCGAATCACTCACCTTGCAGCAGCCGTGAGTTTTTTTATAATTTTTTTTCCAATTGATCAATTTTATAAAAATTATTTTTTTGAAGTGTCATGCATTTATTCCTTAGATTTGTTTAAATCAACAAACGAGAATGATTTTTTTTTAAACTAATATTTGGTGGTTCCGCATGCCCAGTGCATTTTAAGATGTATTTATTCTAGGCAAAAAATATTTATTTGGAAATTTTACTCAGAATCGTCTACTATGACTTTTTGATAATATCAACCCCATAAATGTGTCATTAGCCTCCCAAAGAAAACCCCTTTGGTTACATATTTTGTTGCTTTCATTTGATAATGTTAGGTTTAAGTTAATTGTTTAAACAATTTATTATTGTTAAAAACAATTTTCTTATAAAATAGTGCTAGAAAGTCGCGGTTTATTCCTAACTTCTTAATTTCATTTTAGCTTTTTAGTTTAAGAACGCTAATAATGAATTCCATTTAACAAACATAATTTTTTGAACAATTTGTTATTACTTATATTAATATTAAATATATTATATTAATACGCCAGAAAAGTTCCTAAATTTTCTAACCAAAATTGATTAAACTTGTATCAATACTTTAATTACGAAAACCTAAATAAAAATATTTTAAAGTAAAAAAATTCATTTCTGAATTTAAAAATTTATTTTTTGTGTTGAAAATATTATTACTTGGTTCAAAAATTAATCATTGTGTAGAAAATTTATTCTTATTATACAAAATTTTTGTTGTTGAAAATTCATCTTTTTCGTTAAATTTTTCTATTTGTTTGCTTATTTTATCCATTAGTGTAAAATAAAAGTTTTTTTTTAATTCATTTTTTTGTTTCAAAAATTTAACTTATTTGTAAAAAAATCATCTTTTTGGTTTAAAAATTCAAAGTATTTTCGGATAAAATTTAATTTTTGTTGTTTATATATTTGTATTGGGTTTTGGTAAAGGAGTTCTCTTTTTTTATTTAAGATTTTATTAATTTTTTGATGATTCATAATTTCAGTTAAAGAAACTTTTTTTTGCAAACCCGTCTACTTATTTAAAATTTGTTTTTCTTTGCTTAAGGCTTTGCTTAAACTGAAAATGAAACTATTTTATTTCTGATTATAACTTGTCTGTTTCATAAAAAATAAATAGCCTTTAACGTCCGAGAAAATAAATCAAGGATAAAAAAAAGAAAAACACGCTTTACATTCGGACATAATTATACCTCGCGCTTCGCGCTCGGATATTTATTCTTTGCATTTGGAATGCTTGAATAAAACTTTATCAAAAATATCTCTTTTAGATTCCAGTATTTTAATGTAAACAAGTTTTGTTGAATCTTTTCTTTCGTAACTTTCGTCATTTTTTCCACGATTTTTTAAATTTATTTTTTTAATTTCAATGGTAATGTTTCACGAATAAAACAAAAAGTACGCGTCCTATCACGAAGTAATTCTTAATGAATTTGTAGATCTTTTTCAGAATAACAATTTTTCTCAATTCACCTTTTTTCGTATCCTACATAGTTTGACCAAAAAATGAAATTTTTGATTATTTTTTGTGCAATCAAAATCAGAGTTTTCGATTTTCTAGAAAATCCTAAAATTTTGTCATGACAGTCTTGTAGGGATTTTAAAAAGCAATGTTTTCTTCTCTTGACTTTTTTGAAAATGCTATATCTCTGAGAATATTCTTTTTACCGAAAAAAGTCACTTGGATAATTTTTTTTCCCATTTTAATACTATAAACTTCCGTACAGAGAATTTTCAAATTCAGAAAAAAGTAGTCTAAAAAATTTTCAAAATGCCCTCACTTTTTCAATTTTTATCAAAAATGTCTGGTAAACGAACTCATCCTTTCTTTTAGGGCCTTAAACAAGTGTGCGAAAGATGGATTTGATACGTTTTTTTTTAGAGTTATCGTGTTTACGGACTGACGGACCGACATACATATATACGCTTCTATACGATTCCATTACTTTCTCAATTATAAATGATGAGAATGTAAAATTTTTTAAATAAATCTCGTCCGATAAACTTATAAGTAATTTCCGTTGTTCTTTTTTATTAGAAGATTCGTTTTTTTCTTTGCAAAAAAGTAATTGTGATGGTTTTGAGTTCATACTTTTGGTTAAAAATCTATATTTTTAGTTAAAAAATGATCTATTCAATTATAAATTTTGGGAGAAATTTAATCAGATTGGTTTAAAATTTATCGCCATTATTGAATAAAAACCTGGGTTTATGAAATTTTAAGTTTGCCGCTTAAAGTTGAACTTATTTATTAATAATTTATTTTCTTTTTCCAAAACTTAAATTTTCCGTTTTTCAATAAAAATTTATATTTTTTAGTTGAAATTTACAATACTTTGTTAAAAATTCACCTTTTTCGACTGACAATTTATTTGTTTACCTTAAAATTGTTCATTTTGGTTGAAAATTAAAATAGTTCAAGAGAAATTTAAAGGTGAAAATTTAACTACTCAGTTCAAAGTCGAACTCCATTGATATAGAATTAGTTCTTTTCTCTAGGTTGATAATTTAGGTTAAACATTAACCTCTATTTGAAAATTGTTTTTTTCTCTTTAACATCCGTTTTTTCAACTGAACATTAAGGTATTTCGTTTCTGGTTGGAAATTTGTATACTTCGATTAAAAAAGGAAGCTATTAAAAAATGTTAGCTACTTGGTTGCAAGTAGAACTTTTGTTCACAATTCATTTTCAATAAAATTCCCAAAAATTTTAATCTTATACGAATCAACTTTTCATTTAATATAAACAAAAAACTGTACCTAACCAACTTTTAAAACAGTATTTAAAGTTCATAAAAAATAAAGAAGTCGCTTATACTAGAATTTTTATTTCAGAGAAAGCGATAATGTATTATAAAATATTAAATTGTCGATTTACCCCACACACGCCACTTAATTCTGTTTTCCGGTAGTTGAAACTGTAACCCTAAAATTCGAACCTAATTTTAGGTGAATTTGCCTTGAAAGAAAGTTGAAGGAAGATTAGCTAAAGGTCGTAATGAATCTCGATTTACGGGCATACCTTGCATTTAGGGACTTGATCAGTTTTCCTTGAGAGAATGTCAGAGCTATGAGGCTCTAAGGCGAAGGAAGACCCCTGACGACATAACCCCTTAAGGCGGGTTAAAGTGGCAGTCCTGACCCTCTCGACAACAAAGGAGTCCCTCGAGGCTTCAACTATGCTTTACTGCACTGCCATCGTCTTAAGAGTAGGATATCGCGTGTCCTTATTAATTAAGCTCACCCACTAAGCAAGCCCCGTCGCATGCCTTAACGATCCATGGCTCCTTGATGAGCGTCGCAACGCCCAGGTCTACAAGGTGCGAATAAATGCAAATTTTCTAATCAGTGTGCACTTAAAGAGTGCTCATAAATCACTTGATTAGTTTGTCGTTACACCCCCCCCCCCCCCCCCCCCCCCCCCCCCCCCATCCAACCCTAGCAACCGGACAGCATTAGAATTTAGTGAGTGGCAGCAGAGCAGCATTTGACGAGTAGCAGTAGAGCAGCATTTGACGAATAGCAGCAGAGTAGCATTTGACGAGAAGCAGTAGAGTAGCACTTGACAAGTAGCATTGGAGCAGCATTTTGCAAGCAGCAGTAAAACAGCATTTGATGAGTAGCAGAGACGACAAATTGCCCCCTTCTCCTCCTTCTTTATCACTTTTTCTTGAAGGGATGAAAATGTACAAACCAATTTTTAAACAACCAGCTGACTTTTCAACCTTTGTAGACAAATTTGAAACTAAACGGTGTGATTTTTAAACAAAAAAGAATTAATAATTTTGATGTTAATTTTTACGTCTATACGGTCTATAATCAATACTTTTTTAAAATATTGATTAAAAATAATAATAATAACAAATAGTCTCAACCCCAGTGCAGGTAGTGAGTGTTTTTTCACAACGTTAAATCAATATTAAAAATAATATAGATTATAGACCATGTAGGCAAACAAAATTAGCATCAAAATTATTAATAGATTTTCCTGATGGAAAAGCATAACATCAAAAAACGAAAAAATTCAATTCAATCGAAAGAAGTTGTATTTTTAACCAATTATTCGAATTTTCAATTCGAAAAGACGAGTTGTCTTGAAAATATTTGAATTTTTAACGAAGAGGAATTAATTTTTAACCCAGGACTTTCATGCCAAAGAAGTCGAATTTTTCTTTAAAAAAAAAATGAATTTTCAAAAAAGTAGTTGATTTTTGAAGCAATAATGGACATTTTAACAAATGATTTGAAATTTGAACAAAATAAATATATCTTCTATCCACAAACAACTGTAATTTTAAATCACAAAGTTGAATTTTCGATATTTATAGATGAAATTTCATTTCATCAATTGGACTAATATGGCTCAATTGAGAAGAAAAAGAATTTTTTTTTATTAAAGTAGTTAAATTTATAGAAAATTAATTATTTTCATCCTAATAGTTAAATTGTATGATGTTTTGAAACCAAATTAATTCTGTCTTCGACCGACAATATTTATGCATGTTAATTCATTTATTCCTTATGCCTTACGGTCTACAAAAATAAAAATAAAATAGAGACAAAGAATATTTTTTCAACTTGAAATTTATTTGACTAAAAACTTCTTTCTTCAATCTTTTACGTATCGGTATAATTTTTTTAAATAGAAAGGAAACTTTATCGTAGGTCACAAAGGGATGATAAAATTTGATTTTTTTGGCTTTATTAGAAGCATAATATTTATTGTTTTAAAATTAGACTAATGGGAAAAAAGATTTATTTTCTCTGGAAAAATTTTCAATGACGTTTTATATTTTTGTTTTTGTAATCTACGATATTAATATTATGCCTTGATTAATTCAAACTTGGATAACTCAGGTAAAAAACGTTTGATAGAGGTACATATTGTACAAAAAGAAGTTCAAATTTCAATTAATTGCTAGAATTAGTACTTTAGAAAATCCTTAATTCTTCACATTTCTTATAATAAATATAATAGTTGATATTTCTACCAAACAATGATTTTTATTTTACATGAAAAAAAAACATTTGCATAAGACTAAACAGAAAAAGCCTCAACAAAAATTGATAGTTTATATTGAAACAACAAAAATTCAATTTTAGTTCCAAAACAGTTGAAAAGGGCAGAAGGATCAATTTGAAATCAAATAGCTGAATTTTTATCTAAAAAGATAAATTTGCAACCAAATGATTGACTGTATAACTAAAAGAAAATTCTACCATATAACTGAATTTTCAAACAGAAAAGACTATTTTTTCAAATCTGTTGAGTTTTCAACCTAGAAAGATGAGTAATTTAAAAAAAAAGAAGATTTAAAAATAAATCGTGAAACTCTTCACTCATATAAATAAATTTAAAATCAAATGATAGCATAATTTAACAAAAAAGGTATAATGATATTTGCTTAAGAATAAAGAAAAATATGAGAATTTTCCTGAATATTTGTTGCTAAAAATATATTTAAAAGTTAAACTATAAATTTCGAAAAAAGTAAAAATTTTCCAAATTGATAAAGTAATATCTGCCATGCTAAAGTATAAAGTCCAAAGGTAATTTTTATTATCAATTTAACAAATCCTCAATTCCTTAAAGAAGGAGAACTTTTAAACCAAATAAATGAATTTTTATTAAAAAAATATTTTTTTTCTTCAGGTGGTTAATTGTATACTAAAAAAAATTCCACCATATATTTGACCTTTACCTAGAAAAGGTTAATTTTCAACCAAAAATAGATTCGTTAAGTTCTCATTGAAAATTTTTCTTGACTTAAGCGTAGTTCCTATTTTTTTTTAATTCAAGAAAACAGTTACCCTTTGAAACTCAAAACAAAATGACAGGAATATTCAAACAGAAAAGATTAATTTTCATCAAAATTGTTGAGCTTCAAGCCTACTAACATTATCAACTCAAGGGAGAAGAAATAGGAAAAATGAGAAATATATTTTTATAAGTTAAACAATAAACTACGAAAAATTTTACTCAGTGTTAAGAGTAATACCTTTCTTACATAACTATAAATTGCAAAGGTAATTTTTTTTAAATTTCAAATAAGAATCTTTCAAAATATTTCAAATAATAATAATTTGAAATCAAGCTCTGTAAGTTCGTATTATACGTACCGCTATCGACCCTTGTTAATATTTTAATACAAAACGTAGAAAATTTTAAAATATGCAGACACATCCAAAGACAATATTTATTGTTTAGAAGTTGATTGACGTCATCATTAGCTTATATTAATTTTCGTTATAACATATTTGCATACAGCATTAAAGCTAAGATTTTGATCTCTTCTGTACAAAATAAGTAGGGCATTGATAAGTAATTGAAACCTTGAGAACCGTAAAATATTGACTCTTTAATATTTATACCGCAGTGACTTCTAACATTCTGATTGTGCTTCTGATTACACATAACATGATATTTTAGTAATACATATCTTTAAATTAAATTAATGACGTGCAGGAATATTGCTTACATTCATTGTTCCAAAATTCTTTGAGATTGGGTTACGGTAGCCTAAGGGAGACTCATCACACTCTTCCGGGGTCATAATTTCAACCTTGCCGCTGTGCATGTTTATTTTACCCCGGTATTTAAAGCCTTTGATATTTGTGTATATTCCTTGAAGAACAGTACCCTTTAATATAGCAACGACGTCTCCTGTGGATGTCACTAAAACATATTGTTCTTCATTTGACATTGGTCCACGCTTATTACTTTTGAGTTTCATTTCAATTGGTTTGTCGGTAGGAAAAGTGTATTTTCGAATTTCGAATTGCTTGTCCTGATTGGTGTTGGGAATTAGTCGAATATATTGAAGTTGTTCAGGTGCGCATCCGAGTATGAAAGGAGAAGTATGTGCGGCAGCAGAAGTCATGGTCCTCACGCGAGTGGAATGCGTGACTGTAGAATAACGCCTGGCAGGAGGAGACTCGAAACTGATATGAAGATCAGGATCGACCGGAGTAGAAGCTCTGACTGAAGAATACGAACTAACAAGAGGAGAACTGGAACTGGCTTGTCTATCAGACTCGGCAGAAGTAGAATGATCAACTGTAGAAAAAGGTCTGGCACGAGGAGATCTGGACCTGGCACGAATAAAAGGCTCGGCCGGAGAAGGAAGCCTAACTTCAGAATAAAGTCTGAGAGAAGGATAACTCAAGCTGGCATGAGTATCAGGCTCGGCAGAAGTAGAATCCTCGACCGTAGAAGGATGTTTGGCATAAGGGGAGGTGGACCTGAGACGAATAGAATGCTGGGCAGGAAAAGTATAAGTGGTTTCAGTAAAAGGAGTTTTAGAACGGGAAACAGCAGGAATAGAATCATCCTTAGGTAAACTCTCAGTTTGTAATCTCAACTCTGCAAGAAAAATGGATCGTTTGTTGATTTATCATGAACCTGTAGCAATATTGTGCGGCAAGTTTAAAAGTATTAAGGAGATATCTGTTCCAGGAAATTGCTGTTAAAGCTGTACATATGATTTGCATTTGTATAAGGAGTTTCCTCTAAACCTGTCTTAGCATTTTTTGTCACTTATGATAAAATTTATTATATTTTTTACTCTAATCATTAAAAAAATTAAAACTTCGGAATAGAACTTTCTATCAAATAATCCTGCCCTAGATGAACGTAAAATAAAAATTGACTAAATTATAAAATTGTGGACTTTATTTTTGACTGATACAAAAATAGATTAAAATTCTTTTGTCTCATGATTGGTTCGTATTTTCAAACAAAGACGCGGTATAGTTAATACTGTACAATCTACGTTCACATACAGCACGGTCGTATATTGTTTTTATAGCGCATTCTAAATTTCTCCAGCATTAATTCTCATTAAATTGTTACATATCTGTGAGCGTAAAACAAATACTTTACATTAGGCACATGCAATCTGCGAAAAAGGCGGCTAGGTTCACCGAAATTCGGTGGGTGTACCCCTAATATTTTCGGTACGCCTAGAAACTTCGACAGAATATACGTAAAATTAAATGTTAAAATATTATATTATTATATTTACCAATTAAATTCAATATAAACGCCAAAAACAAGAGGAGCGTATGAACCATCCTCATATTTTCTTATTTAAATAAAAACTGATTATTGTATTACTAAAAAATAGAAATCGCAATATAAAAAATGAATATTCTATAACAGCATTGATTTACACAACATCCTGTAGTCGTTATCTCGCTGAGTGTGAACATCGAGTTAGCATTTCTGAGATAGTAGGTACATATCATGAGATCATTCGATTATTTTGATTAGATTAGATTTCCAGAGATTCTCTTGAAAAATAACTCATGATAAAGATAAGAAATTATATACGAAATTTTTTCTTTATTGTGGTAAGAAGATGCAATTAAAAATGCTGTGTGATCTTTATTGTTGACTAAAACAAAAATTATTTTATTTTAATCGCAAGCTTTTGCACATTTTATCAACGATTTCAATCTTTGAGCCGAAAAGACGAGGATTCAATTTTCCAAAAATAAGACAATTTTATCAATATAGCTAAGCTTATAAAAAATTAATTACTTCCTACCTACTAGTTAAATTTTTAACTGAATTGATGAATTAGCTACAATAAAACATACTTTTCATTACAGAAGTCCAACCAGTAAGTGGCATTTTTAATTACAAAAATATCAATTCTGAACAAAAATATAATTTTTGATATTGTAACCAAGAAAATGTTTTAATTTGATATAAAAAACGTTCGAATTTAAAATAACAAAAAATCGTTACGAAAAATGTAACTGTTGATGTTTCAACTAAGAATATTGAATTTTAAATGAAAATCAGTTGAACAAGTTCAGAAAGATAATTTCGCAACAAAATAATTGAATCCTTAACCAAAACAGACTGAATTTTGAACAAAAAAAATCAAATAAAATTTGGATAATAAAAAATCAGATTTTAAACAGGAAGATTAATTTTTTAAGGAAAAAAAGACGAATTTTCGCCAAAATACATGAATTTGAACCAAAAAGTTGAATCTCCATCTAAAAGAAAAATTATCACCTAAATCGATCAATTTTTAAGAGGAAGAGATAAATCTTTAAACAAATAGTTTATTATTGAACTAAAAAATAGGAACTTTTCATCAAAAATGGAATAATTACATTTCCATTTACAAAATTAATTTGCAACCAAAACGATGAATTTTTAAATTAAAATAGCTCATCTTTAACAAAAAAAAGATTCTTTACAAAGAGATGAGACTGAGTGCTGGAGCTTACACCAAAATAATACAATTTGTAACCAAATAATATAATTGTTTACTAAGAAAGATTAATTTTTATCCAAAATTGTAATGCTGGACGTTTCAGCCAAAAAGAATAGTTTCTCAGTTACATATAGTTTAATCAGTTTAATAAAGAAAAAATTTGAAAGAAAAACAAATTTTAACTTTGCAATTTTGTATCACACTGACATCTACCGACCCTTAGTAATATTTAAATAAAAAAATACTCTAAAATTTTTATTAAAAATGTTGAATTAAACCATAAATGAGAATTTTTAACAGATTAGCTAAATCCTCAACCAAAAAATATTAAATTTCAACAAAGCAGTTCTATGTTGAACCAAAAAAGATTGAAGCTCTACCGAAAGAGGAAAATTGGCGAAGTAGACGTATTTCATACAAAAAGGGTTCAATTTTCAAATTGAATTTTTTTAAATTTTGTGTAAACCTCATTCATTTAGTTTGAATTTTTTGAAATTTCTAAATATTAATATATATTCTGATTTTTTTCCGTAGCAATATTTTATGAGATACAGTTTTTATTTAAATAATTTTGTTTCTTATTCTTCAACAATTACGCTTTTGAACTGGTAGCATTCTTTCCGTACATATAGTTCAGAGTGCGATCACCTAGATATTAACATAGTTATAGGCCAATCGTTAAAAGCCTATAATTATTTTTCTTCGTAAAATACAGAAAGCAAACTCTTTTATCGTTTTCTGAATGAAATAACTGGGACACTGACAAGAGATTGAAATCAAAATAACCATGACTAATTGACTCTAATGCTATGATTAGTCATTTCTAACATTTTTTCCCGACGTTTGATAACAAATATTTTAGTTTCACTTTTTTTTAAGTAAATTTTTTGTGTTCAGAAATTTTATTTACAATGATTGTTCTAAAAGTCTTAGAGATTGGTTTACGGGATCCTAAGGGAGATTCCTTGCATTCTTCTAGGGTCATATTTTTAATATTGCCGCTGTGCATATTTATTTTCACCCGGATTTCGAAGAAATGGTTTTTCATATATATTCCACAAAGAATACTTCCCTTCACTATTGCAACGATGTCACCAGTGGATGTTGCTAAAACATATTGTTCTTCGGTTGGTATGGGCCCACGCTTATTTCCTTTTACCTTCATTTCAATTGGCTTATCGGCAGGAAAAGCGTATTTTCGAATTTCATATCGCTGACGAGGATTCGCGTTGGGAATAAGCCGGATAAATATAACTTCTTCAGGGTGATGCTTGAGTATGAGAGTAAGTTGGACTTTAGGATGAGTTTTGACATGAAACGACCTAGACCCCGCACGAAGATCAGGATCGACAGGATTAGAATCCCTGAAGAAAGAATCAGGCCTGGCTGTAGAAGATGTGGACCTGGCGGCGTGAAGATCAGGTTCGGCAGGATTAGAAGGTCTGAATGAAGAAATAAGTCTGGCAGTAGGAGATCTGGACCTGGCGCGAAGATCAGGCTCAGCAGAAGAGGATGGCCTGTCTATAGAATGAGGTCTGGAAGAAGGAAACCTCGATCTGACAGGAAGAGAAATCTTGGCAGGAAGAGGAAACCATTCAGTATAAGAAGTTTCAATACGAGGAACACCAGGAATAGCATCACCGTTAGGCAAACACTCGAACTGTAAACTCAAATCTGCAAAAAGAATATGATCGTATGTTGGTTTATCCTGAATTAATTTTTGCAGTATTATCAGTTTTACGTCTATGTGATCCAAAATAATTTCAAATTAAAGTAAAATCGCGTTGAAAAATCATACTAATATATTTGAACTTCAAAGATACGAGAAGTTGCGCAATCGGAAAATGCAAAGATACGAGCGTGAAAGGGGCTACCACTCCTGCGACCTTCAGATTTCGGGGGTAATGCGTGAGAACGCACACTGGCTAATACGGCAGGAATAAAGCGGCAACAGTTTCACTCCCTCCTTTAGAATCGGGGTGCTCGTATCTTTAGAGAGCTTGTACCTTTGGGGCGTGTATCTTTGGAGTTCGAGTGTAGTTAAAAATATTAAAAAGGTGTACATTTTTCAAATCATCATTGGATTAAAAACACATAGAGCAGTTTTATTGCTTATATATACCATTTTTCCGTCTGGACTAGGTAAACGTAAATAAAAGATTTAAAGAATGATAAAATTTTAGTTAGTATACTTGATTAATACCAAAAATAAAAATTTGATAATTTTAAAATTCACTCATATCATGAAAAAAAAATAGTGCGCAGTTGAAAGTTCACAATAATTCCACTTGCCTTGAGGATTGTGCTGGAATAAACTTAGAATAAATTGATACTTATTTTAAAAAAAAAGAATCACATAAAGTTAGGAACAAATAGCATTTATGATAGATACATGTATTTGCGTAAAACCTAAGCACTTAATTAATAAATACCTAACTTATCTATATATTAAATTATTATATTCACCAATACAATTTAGGATAACTGCGCAGAATAAGACAAGCATATGAAAAATCCTCATATTTCTGGTTAGGGGCAAAAATTATTTATTTATTTTAAAGAATACAATTCTCAGTGTAAGAAATGAAGTTTCTAGAACTTTATTGTTTTATATCACATTCTATAGTTGTTATCGCATTGATTGCAGGTATTAGGTTTGTCCTTCGGAGATATTTACTTTTCATAAAATCATTCGATCAGTTCGATTACATTTCCACAGCTCTTCATTTCATTCTCTTTATATAAAGAAGGTTCAAAGGTGAATACTTTTCTCCATTGTCGCCAAAAATTCACTAATAAAGCATTTATTAACAGAAAATTTAAAAGTTAAATCCTTAACGAAATATGATTGATTTTCATATCAGAATATTTTTAGTGAAAAAGATTTGCTAATTTTTTATCATAAATAAAGGAAAATAAGATTATTTTCTTGAATTTCTGTTGTCTTCAAAATTAAAATTTTTATTGTTTCGAATTATAAATTACGACAGAATAAGTAAGAAACCCACTTAGGGGTAAGAGTGATATCTGCTTTTTACTTTTTTTTTCTTATTGCACAATACGAAAATATTTAGGAAACAACTAAAGTTTAAAGTCCACAGATAATTTTTCATAAATTTTCAAAAAGAATCTTATAAAAGTTTAGAAATATTACTTAATTAAACTATAGGTTTGTAGTTCTGTATCAAAGTTACTCCGATCGACCCATGCTAATATTTTATTTAAAAAACCTTGCGACTTTTAAATAAAAAACTTTTAATTCGAAGAACAAATCAGGATTTTCACCAGCATTATAGATACATATTATATTTATCATAGAGCAATCATTATAAGCTCATATTAATTATTCTCCTAAATTACTTTGTAAAGGAATAAAGTCTTACTTGTTATCTCTACCTGAAAAAATAACTGACGCATTAATGCAACATTGAAATATTGAGAACCGTAACACATTGACACTTTAATGTAAATAATATTTAAATTAAACATTCTGATGCTACTTCTAATGACTTATCATATAATATTTGAGTTCCACATTAAAAATTTTTAATTAATGATGTGCAGGAGTATTACTGACAATTTTTGTTACAAAATTCTTTGAAATTGGGTTACGGTGGCCTAAGGGAGATTCATTGCATTCTTCTGGAGTCATAGTTTCAACCTTGCCGCTGTAAATGTTTATTTTTCCCCGATATTTAAAGCCACTGAGCTTTGTATATATTCCACAAAGAATAGAAGACTTCAATATTGCAACAGCGTCACCAGTGGATGTTGCTAAAACATATTGTTCATCGGTTGAGATCGACCCAAGCTTATTATTTTTTAGTTTCATTGAGATTGGTTTATCGGGAGGAAAAGTGTATTTTCGAATTTCGAATCGTTGGTTCGGATTGATGTTGGGGATAAGTCGAACATATTGAAGTTGTTCTGGCGTATGACCAAGTATGCGAGAAGATCGATGTACGGCAGGAGGAGTCCTGGACCTTTCACGAACATGATGCTCCGCAGAAGTAGAGGGTCTGACCGTAGGATAAGGTCCGGCAGGAGGAGACCTGGACCTGGCATTAACAGAATTCTGACCAGGAGAAGTATAAGTAGTTTCAGTATAAAAAGTTCTAGAACGAGGAATACTATGAATAGGATCATCATTAGGTGACCTTTCGAATTGCAGACTCAACTCTGCAACAAAAAACAGATCGTATGATGGTTTATCATGAAACCCTTGTAGCAATATTGTAAGGCAAATTTAAAAGTATTGACGGAATGTGCAAAATTCCTGAAAATAAAAATAAGAATCAAACAATCAAATTTTGACAATCGCCACAAAATGTTTCTATTGAAAGCTGAAAAAGGAAGAAATGTTCCTTAAAAATAAAATTAATTTCTTTTTCAAGAAGAGCAGCCAATTAAAGAAAGAGCACTTATTCTTCGGTGCATTACCAAGTGTTGGTAATACAATGTTTATTTTTTGAATTTTTTATTATTATTTTGAATGTTATTTTATTTTGATTGGATAGTAATAAAAATAAAAGAGATGAAAGAAAAAAAAGAAGGAAGGGAATATGGTTGGTTGCCTTCTTATTTTTCCTTCCTCTTTTTTATTTAATTTGGATTTGAATCTAATTTAATTTTCTTAAATTTTCAAAAGTAAAAATTAAAGTAATATCAAAAAGTGATTCATGACAAATTTGTAGATCTTGCCAGGGTGCGCAATTTTAAGTAAATCATTTTTTTTTGTATCTGGCATAGCTAGACGGAAAAATTAAAATTTTCCTTATTTTCTGTCCAATCAAAATTTGAATTTTTAATCTTCCGACAAAATTCAAAAAGTTCTCAAGGTTTCTTGTTGCGTGCATTCTTTGGCTTAAAATGTTAGTTTTAGTTTGGCTTTATGGGTTGTGATTCTGCTATAATTCTGATCATATTCTTTTTATCCAAAAAAGTCACAAGGATAAATTATTCTAGTTTCCGATGACTATGAATAGCCGTGCATAGTATTTTTAAATCTTGAAAAAATATTCTGAAATATTTTGTAAATGCGCTCACTTTTTAAATTTCCATGTTAAAATAGCTGTTTTACGATCTCGTTCTTCTTTTATAGACCAGAAAAAAGTGAGCCACAGCAGAATCCAATCTGATCAATCGTTCGAAAGTTATTGTGCCTGCACTGTACAGACTGCATTTTGCAAACAGACATTCAGACACCTTCATAGAAATTATTTTTTCTCACTCAGAGGATCTCGAAACATCGAGATTTGATGAAAACCGACCAAATAAAATTTTATATTAAAACAATACCTTCTCGATAGAATCAGAATGTAAAATCATTTGTAAAAAAATGATCACTAATGTTTAGGCACTCATACAGCTCCCTTATCGAAGAAAAAAATAAATAAAATAAAAAGATATTCGAGTAGACAGAAACAACAACGAAACTTGAGAATCAAATGGTTTAAATGAAAAATGATCATTTGAAATGTGTCTTTAATTCTCTGGTGTCAGAAAGAGGACATCGTAGTTTCGTTGCTGTTTCTGCCTGCTTGATTATTTTAATGAAAAATTTTTTTGCCTTGATAAGGGTGGTGCATAAGTGCTGAAACTTTGGTGATTCTTTTTTTTAAAATGTTTTTTTATTGTGATTTGACAATAATTGCAATAAAAAATATGAAAGATGTAAACAAGAAAATTGAGGGGATTTGCTTGGTTGCCTTCTCATGTTTCTTCCCTCCTTTTTATATTTGTCAACAAAAAATTATTTTCTTTTTAATGAAAACTTTACCTTTTTTCAAATATTAATAGAAACATTTTATCTTGGTGGTCCAAATTTGGTCGTTGTCTTCTTGGTTTCATTTTTAGGAATGATGCTAATTAATTTGATTATTGGTCGTTCAAAAAGATTTTTAATTGGGTTTTAATACCATTTAAATTTCTTTAAAATTAGTATTGCGGGATTTTTAGCAGGATTATAATAAAATAATAAAAATTATATAACGGTCAAACGCCGGTTTATTTCCAGATGATGTATCTGCAGAAAGATTAATGAAATGACGTGATGTCCAGGAAACCCAAATTTTATTTTTGATTAAATTTGTTTTGCAATATGCGTTTCCTAGAAATCTTCCAACTTTTACACACATTCAAATATTTACGATTAAAAAAATACACTTATTAGGCGGTATTAGTAATTATTCCCGGATTAAATTCAAATTAAATTAGTACACATTTCGGGGAAATTTCAAATGAAGTTTGGAAAATATAGAAATGAGGCAGGAATCAAGATTAAATCACACAAATTTGAATTTTTTTATACATCCATAAAATATAGTCCTATCTAGCTGTACCGAAAATAAAAAATCATACGTATACATACTATATTATCATATTTACCAATTAAATTTAGGATAACCACCCAGAATAAGACAAGTGCATAAAAAATCCTCATATTCTCTTATTCGACGCAAAACTAAATACTGTATTAATGTGGATATGAATATCAATTTAACGAATGAGTTTTTTATTAGAACTAAATTGGTTGAAATAAAATTTTATAGTCCTTATCTCGTAGATTATAGGCATCAAGTTTGTCTTTTTATGATAATATGTACGTTTCACGAGATCATTGGAATATTCTTCAATTAGATTAGATTTCAAGACTAAGGATTAGTGGAATTACGAATGAAGAAAAAATTCTTTACAAAAATATATCAGTTGATATTAAAGCGCAAAAGATCTCATTTTTATTTTAAAAATGGCCGTACCAGGAAAAGATGGAATTTTGATCAAAAAATCCATTTTCAACTGAATATGTAAAATATCACCTGAAATAGATAAATTTTCGATCAAATAGTTGAAGATTTGAAAATAATGAATTTTTTACTAGAAATTAAATAGTTCAATGTGCCTCTAAAATAAAACATATGCAGCCCAAAATATTAATTTTTAAATTAAAACAGTGAACCTTGAATCAAAAAGAAACAAAAACAACAGATTTTTAACAATGAATTTTAACATTTATCCAAGTACCTAATGTTTTAACTTGAAGAAATGAATCTGTAACAGAACTTGAAAAAGTTGATATTTCAGTCAAAAAATATTTTTATTTCAAATTGAAAACAGTTGGACTTAGCATCAAAATATAAAATTTCGAAAAAAATAGTTCAATCCTAAACTCAAAGACGAATTTTTTCAAAACAGTGGAGTTTTCAAACAAAAGTGATTTTTCGCTCACGATAGATTTAAAGTTTAAACCAAATTGTTTAACTTTTAAACCATAAAGGGGAATTCAACCATCAACTTGATCATAATTTTCATAATTTTTTTTCGATAAAATTTAAATTATCAGAGTTATAGAATTTATAAAAACTTAGAATTCAATTAAAAATAAAAATTTTAAGTCAAACAATGCTCTCTATGAAAAAAAATTTGCATTTCTATAGCACACAATATTTAAAAATATTCCATTTTGTAGAAAATATATGAAAAATGGGAAAAAAGGTGAATAAAAAAATGTTTGATGAAAAAAAAGATCTACAAATTTGCTAATAATCATTTTTTTTTATGGAGCACATAGTTTTTGCTTAATTCGTGGAAAATAACATTGAAAATAAAAAAATTTTTAATTTCAAAAAACGACACAATTTGAGAAAAAAAAGTTATCCAACAAAAATTCTGCACCATAAATACATCTACAAATTTTTCATGAATAGCATTATACTAGGATGCGTAGCTTTGGTTTAAATCATAAAAATTTCATTTAAAAAAATTTAAATTTGTGAAATACGACATAGCATTTATAAGATTTAAGAAATCAATTGAAAATCAAAATATTAAGTGAAAAAGCGCACGATTTAATAAAAGTCGAGAGAAGAAGAACGTTTTTTTTTTTTTTGAAACAGCCATACATAGTTTTTGTTATATTCGAAAAAAGATATTAAAAATGAAAAAAAAATTAAAAATTAGTGGAAGAACGACACAAGATACGAAAACATTATTCAAAACAAACTGTTTAACCGAAAAAGAGCTAAAAAATTTTTATGAATCACTTTTTGATAGGACCTGTAGTTCTGGTTTTAATCACAAAAATGTAATTTAAAAAAAAAATGAAAAATTTGTGAAAAAAGAGAAAAAGTACGACAACGAATTAATAGACAAAAGTTGTTCACCCAAAAAATAGATACAAATTTGTTATAATTTATTAAATTCTCATCATTTATTCAAGGCGGAAAAATTATATTTAGTTTATATGTAGTGTGAAGTTTTATATATAATATTCATTTGTTTCAGAAGAAACACATATGAAACAAAAGGCTATTTGGGGGGGGGGGGTATTTCGTTTGTTGTATTAATATTAATTTTAATATTAATAATTAATATTAATTTCTGTATAGATATATAAAATATAAAGATAATAAATTGTTATATTCACCGATGAAATTCAGGAAAACCGCCTAGAATAAGACGAGTACATGAACAATCCCGAGGTTGTCTTATTAGATGCAAAAATAATTATTTTATTGCAAAAAAATAATCATAACCATGTAGCGAATCAATATTTTAGAAATAAATTTGTTGAAATAAAATTCTATGGTCTTTATCTCGTCGATTTTAGAAATCAAGTTTGTTTTTTTATGCAGGACTTTTAGCTAAAAGCAAGGAGTTTTCAACTACGAATAGTTGGATCTTTAATGGAAGATATTAAATCATTGGTAGAATTTTAAACCAATAAAATAAATAGTCCACGAAAAATTGAAAAACTTGTTTAAATTTGTTTTCAATTCGTAACACCCTACCGACTTTTGATAATATTTCAATAAAAAGATACTGTAACTTTTAAATTTAAAAAGTTCAATTGAACCAAAAAATAAGAATTTTCTAAAGAATAACTGAATGTTTATACATACATTAATTTGAAGAAGAAAAAGTTCTATGTTAAACCAAAAAGATTAAATTTATTTAGTTAGCTTTCTCTGAACTTTTAAAATATCAGGATAAATTTCGATTTTATTTCCGTAGTAATATTATAAGGAATAGAGACTTTGTTTAAATAATTTTTTTTCTTTATTGTTTCAAAAATGTCTTAAATGAAAACGACCTAATCTACATTCTCCTAAAAAATAACTAGGGGATTGACAATAGATAGAAACCTATAGAATCATAACGCATTTATTCTTGAATGTTATTACCAGTTATTTTTAACATTTTGATCCTATATTTGATTAAAAATAATATATTTCAGTTTCACATTTTATTAAATTAAATTTTTAATGGGCTTGAATGTCATTAACATTTATAGTTCTAAAGTTTTTTGAGATTGGTTTACGGGATCCTAAGGGAGATTCCCTGCATTCTTCTTCGGTCATATTTTTAATCTGACCGCTGTAGATGTTTATTTTCCCCCGCATTTCGATGAAATTGCTTTTCAAGTATATTCCACAAAGAAGATTGCCCCTCAATATTGCCACGACGTCACCTGTGGATGTTGCTAAAACATACTGTTCTTCGGTTGGTGCGGGCCCACGCTTATTTCTTTCTAGTTTCACATGAATTGGTCTATCGACAGGAAAAACGTATCTCCGAATTTCGAATTG
Organism: Belonocnema kinseyi; assembly: GCF_010883055.1. Taxonomy (NCBI): domain Eukaryota; kingdom Metazoa; phylum Arthropoda; class Insecta; order Hymenoptera; family Cynipidae; genus Belonocnema; species Belonocnema kinseyi. The sequence continues at coordinate 143,426,707 of NC_046659.1, read as the reverse complement.
CTGGCGAGGATTTGAGTTGGGAATGAGCCGAATCAATTTAAGTTCTTCAGGATTACGTCCGAGTATGCGAGGAGAACGTTGCATGCCAATGGAAGACCTAACCCTTCCACGTAAACGAGACGCGGCAGAAGTAGAAGACCTGACTATATACTGAGATCTGGCAGGAGACGACCTGGAGCCGTCATGAAGGTTAGGCTCGGCAAGACGAGAATGCCCGTAGGAAGAAATAAATCTGGCAGCAGGAGATCTGGACCTGGCGCGAAGATCAGGCTCAGCAGAAGTCTGGCAGTCTGACAGTCTGATAGAAGAAGACCTGAACCTGACATGAAGAGAAGTCTGGGCAGGAGAAGGAAATCGTTCTGAATCAGAAGTTTTAGAGCGAGGAACACTAGGTATAGGTTCACCATTTGGCAAGCACTCGAACTGGAAACTTAACTCTGCAACAAGAAAAGTATCGTATGTTGCTTTATCTTGAACCAATTGTTCCATTATTATGAGGCAAATTTAAATTATTGTAGGGTAGTTTCAGCAAGAAAAGCAATCTGAAACCTGATTTTACTTTTAGTTAATCCGGAAAAATGTCGAATTTAAAAGTGAAATAGCGTAATTAATTGACCTCCTGCAATTACGGTCAATAGGCCTAATGCAGCTAACAAAATTTCATTATTAATTACAAATTAATGGGAAACCTTTTCAAAAATGACATAAATACACAAAGAAAACGAATAGAAATAAATTTGTCGTGCATTATTTACATATTTACTTGTAAAATTATACATTTAAGGCAATGTAACGAGTAGCTGACGTGACTAGATTCCTACCTTACGCCACTTTTTTATTTCCCAAATTATTTTCAAACGAATCGTCACATCAAGTTTAAAATTTAGGATACTAAATAAAAAGCACTAAATGGGTGGGTCTGTCCTAAATTTCATTAATTGAGGGTCAGACCCACAATTTTTAGGTTCTCTTGTTAAGTACCCCAAATTTTCAACTCGATGTGACGCTTTGTGCAAAAATAAGTTAAGAAAGAGCTTGCGGCTCACCAGTTTAAGAGCGCTTAGAGCACGATACTTTTGGTTCTCGCAGTCAATTTTGTCCAAAATGTTAACTTTTTCACATTATATTTCAGATATTGTAAAATAATCTAAAAATGTAGATTTTTCATTTTGAATTTAATATTTTTATTTTATTTTGTGATAATTTTTATTCTTATCCACACCAAAAAATCGTTGATCTCAATAAATTTATACTATTGAAGACAATGAATTTTTCAGTAGACACCTTAAAAATTTAATCTAAACGAAATAACCTGTGAGGTGCCACAAGAAAAAGGGACTAAAGCTCCAAACGAGAAATTTACATACCGAGCAATAGAAGTAAGTATATTCGGTAGTGAAAGGCGACTTCCGAAAATCTGCCCGCTACTAACTACTCTCTCGTTCCTCGTGTGTGGAAAGTACAGGTAAATGTGGTCGCACAAGAAAATCCATTGTAGTGTGCTGGAGACGTCTCACGGACGGCACGTCGATATATTTTGTAGATATAATTTAGCTAACATTTTTTTAAATTAAAATGTTGTTTTAGCTTGTATCCTTTTTACAAAAAGTTAGTGTTTAATATTTAACGTATTTTTGTAACAAGAACTTTCATGATAGTTGTAAACATTTTTTTGTTCAGCAGATTTTGTCCTTCCATTTTTTGTCTCTTGTTTCGTTTTTAGTTTGTTTATTTTTTATCTTATTTTTAAGATTGAGAGAAAATTTACTCGTCCTTTTTAAAAATGATATATAAAGAATTTGTAAATCCTTTTTGTGTGACAATTTTTGTTAATTAACTTTTTCGTACCTAGCGTCCTTTCTCCAAAAAAAAAAAATTATTTTCTATTTTTAATGTTATTTTTCACGATTAAAACAAAACCTCACATATTGATAAAGAATGATAAATAAAAAATGTGCCGCTCCTCTTTTGGTACACAACTTTTGTCGAATTGTTTTCTTTTGTAGCTTGTGTCGGTTATTCAAAAATTTAGGGTTTTTACATTCTCATCATTTATGACTGAGAAAGTATTAGAATTGTCCGAAATTTGACACCACAGTTTTTTTAAGTTATCTGCATGGTACGAGACCAGCTGAATCCGAAAATCAAGTTTTTACTATAGTGTCTATCTATATGTCTATTAATAAAATTTTTTACTTAAAAAAGAGCAACAGAATTGTTATGAATTACTTTTTGATAGGCCACATAGTTTTGGTTTTAACCATAAAAATTACATTAAAAATAAAAATGGAAATGTTGTGGAAAAACGACAATTGAAAAATGAAAACGATAAATTTTATTCATCACAAATTATTAGATCTTTTGTCGAAGTCAAATTTTTTAAAACATTATTCATTAATACTTTGCTTATCGGTATAAATAAACAGCTTTTACTGAATAATAAAGAATGTTGTATTTCCTACAGTGGAGAGATATCTTCATTGATAATAACTGACGCCAAAATTAATTTGTCAATAGGAATTTGAAAGTTTTAACATGAAAATTTCTCAGCATAATAAATCACGTAATTAAAAAAAAAAAATTGTTATCATTTGCATTTTGAAACTGGGGATCTCATTGCCATTGTAATCGTTTCCTGCACATTTTTCTCAATTATTCAATACAAATAAATAAAAAAACAGGCGTCATAACAAGAGAGAGCTCTCAGAATTGAAATAATGTGATTGTTATCTTAAAAAACGTCTGATTTTTATAGAACCGTGTTGTTTGTAAACACTCGCACAAATTCGTCCAACCGTTTTTTTTCATCCGTATTAAAACGGAAGAAAATATCCGAATGATCTATTAGCTTTCAGTTATATTAAAGAACACATTAGAAAAACTTATAATTAATACTTACTTTTTGATCAAACATTCAAGCCGCAACATTTTTGGAGCACTGTTGACACGAAACACTACACAGCCTGTCAACTCCAGCATAACAAGCCGAAAGTAATGTTATGCTCGATCGGCCACAGATGGCGACACGCGTGACTATATAACGTTTAAAGAACACGAATAGGTAATGAAATCACTATGAAACCTATATCAAAAATATCTTTAATCCATTCTAGAATGTGAATAAACTATTACTTGTGTCATTAACTTTAAGATTACCACGGATGTACCTATAATATATGAGCATCCTTAATGTTCTTTTTTCAAAAAAAGTCACCATGAGAAAATTTTTGGGTTTTCAAGTATTACGAATAAGCGTACAAAGAATTTTGGAATCCTAAACAAATTAGTGTCGAAAATTTGTAAAATGCTCTCACTTTTCAAATTTTTTCCCAAATGTCTAACTTACGAACTTTACCTCTAGTTTAGGACACTAAGAAAGTACACCTAAGTTAAATTCAATCTGAAAATTCTTTCGAAAGTTAGCGTGCTGAAAATCTAAAAATCTATATAGCACACATGCAGTAGTTCAATAAAATATAGTCGGGTTGAGGTTGACGAAAAATCAATCACTAGAGACAAATTTTTTTCCTTAAGAACATGAAAATTTAAAAAGGGCGGCTAAGGTCATTCATATTCGGTAAACATACCCCAAGTGTTTTCGGCAAACCAAGACACTTTGATTAGATATTTATATTACATTATTATATTCACCCATGAAATTCAGGATAGCCGCCCAAAATAAGACGAATGTAAGAAAAGGCCTCATATTCTCGTATTGGATGAAAAACCGTTTATTGTATCAATAAAAAATACGAACAACAATGTAACGAATGAATATTCGAGAAACTAGTTGGTTTATATAACATTCTATATTCGTTATCTCATAGTTTGTGTGTATTAGGTTTGTCCTCCTGATATATTTGTATTTCATAAGATCATCAGATTTCTTCAATGAGATTTCCACTACGTATAGCGAAGAAGTCTCATGAAAATGATAAGATTTGATTATGAAAATTTGTTTTTATTGTTGCCAAAAAATGCAGTAATAAATAATGTGGAATCTCTTCCTATCAAATTGTAGGGGTATTCACTAATCATAAAAACTTAGCTCTTTTCTGTGTCTTCAGAAAAAATGATTCTTATGCCATTTTTTCCACAAATTGAAAAACATATGTCTTTGAAAAAATAAATTATATCAAGGAATTTTATTTCACTTTCGTGTGTAGAATTTTCAACACCAAATATGAATTCTCAAGAAATAGTTACATTTTCCAACAAAAGAAATAAATTTTCAAACAAAAATTCAACCTAAAATTATGAAAGCGAATTTTCAACTAAAGGGATTAACTTTCAACTAAAACGATAAATCAATTACCAAAACAAAAGTGAACAGAAGATTTAGAAGATTAAGATGAGCAATCAACTGGCTAGAATTGAATTAAAAATACAAGTTACAATAGTTTAAATTATTTGTGTACGTTTATTGTCGGTATACTTTTCTAATGTATTTTAGTTTTTAAGATATTAGTTTTGAAAAATAAAATTTTTGATAGTAGCTTCACTTTGTAAACCATATCTAGATTTAGAAATGTTCATTTTGGTTCAAATATACATTCATGTATATATTTTCAACCAAGTAGTCGAATTTTCATCTAAAAAATAAAATTTTCAAACGAATAGTTGAATATACAACTGAAAAAAATTGGAGCAAATTGTTGAATTTCTAACGAAAAAAAAATTAATTTTCTACTAGAAATGGATTAGTTAAATTAATTCTTAACAATAAATGTAAAAATTGAATCAATAACCAAATGGTATTTGACTTTCAAGCAAGAAAGTTGCATTTTAAACTACAAAACTGAAGGGGACAACAAAAGTGTAAAATCTAAAGATCGTTTTTCGCAAATTTTAAATAAGAAATTCCTTAAATATTTGATACATTATTAAACTTAAGTCTAGCTTATTGGTTTCGTATCACACTTACCCCTATCGGCCCTTTTTAATATTTTAATAAAGAAATGTTTAAATATTTTAATATATCCAGATACATTAAAATACAGTAGATTCTACGACACTTCTCGATTTCAGGGCTGTTGGGGAAGCGAACAGGTAGTCTCAGATAACCCTCTCTCCTGCGTCAAGCCGTGTTCGTCAAAGTAGACCTAGCCGGACGCTCATTTGCGTGCTTGAGATGAGACAAGGAGTGAGGGCAACCGAACGAAGGAGAAATCGGGAAACGAGAAGTGCCGTAGAGTCTACTATACTACATATTATTGTTTAATGAAAATAGTTAATTATTCTCGTGATATTATTACCTGTAGACAGATTTAACTAAATAATTATTTACATATTATATAATTATATATCTATAATAAACAAATATTGTATAATATATTTAATTGAACCAGAAGCTTTTCCTTTGTATAATGGAAGTCAAAAAGTGTCAAGAAGCTAGAAATATTTAATAAGTTTTTAATTTTAATAAATGAATAGTGCGGTGGAGTTGTCTCACTGACGTGCCGTCCGCGCACGAACGCACAAAGGCAACCAATGACATACAACCTGTCGTACTGCTTCCGTTTCATTAGTGATACACAAAAGTACGTTACTATCTACACCAGCTCGCACTGTCTTTGAACAAGTGCCACGACGGACCGCAGCAGCACGGCAGGTTGCACGCGATTGGTTGGCCCGAGACGTTCGTTCACGGACGGCACGTCCATGACACGTCTCCAGCACACTGCAACAGATTTTCTTGTGCGATGACCTTTACTTGTACTTTCCTCGCACAAAGAACGAGAGAGTAGTAGGAAGCGGGGGGATAAAGATAACGATCAAATACAAAAGTTTTTATTGATTTTTGCATATATTGAAATCTAATACGTAGAATACGCTTATATTACGCATTATTATTGATTGTAGTTTCGAACGAACAGTGATTCAATTCAACCACCAGTTGTATTTTTCATCAACTATTTGAATCTTCAAGCCCAAAGACCACTTTTTTATGAAAGACTTGAATTTCGACTAAGACACTTTAATTTTTAATTGAGAACTTTTCTATTAAAAAACATCGAATTTCCAATTCAAAAAATTGAATTTTTAATCATCCTTTTGATTATTCAGACAAAATAGGCAGTTTTAAGAAATGAATTTAATTTTTCTCAAAATTATTTATTTTTTTACAAAACACTCGTGAATATAATCATGTAGCTTAACTCAAGACTGACGTAAATAAATTTGAAAGTAAATAGCTGATATTTCAACATCAATAAAAATTTATTATCAACTAAACAGATATGCTTACGAATCAAAAGGTTTAATTTTCAAGTAAAGGAAATATGTTTTTTTCCAGATATTTGTAATCATAAAAAAATTAATTATGCTCCATCTAATAGGCAAATTTTAATTAAAAAACTAATTCTTTAGAAAAATATATGTCAGTTGAAATTTAAAAAAGAAAAAATTTCAATTTTATGTAAAAAGCACTTCAAAACAGAAAAAGATAAAATTGTCAATCATAGAGATTAATTTTTTACCAAAAAAGAAGAATAATAAACTAAATAGTTGAACTAAACAAAAGCGACATTTTAACAAAGAAGTAATACTTTAGTCCAAATGCGTACATTTTTAAACAAAAAAGATCATTTCTTACCAAAGCATTTAAAAGTTTGGTAGTTCAATTTAAAAACATTTTTATTTGAAATTAAAATTAGTTGAATTCAGCATCAAGATATAAACTTTCCACCAAAATAGTTTAATCCTAAACCAAGAAAGAATAATATTGAATCAAACATTTACGTTTCAAACGAAAATAGTTAAAAGTTAAAATTTGCTGTACTTTTCTAATCCATTTTGGTTGTCAAAATATGAATAAAAAAACCCCCAAATTTTCGATGGCATCTTTACTGTGAAAGTAAACTGAGGTAAACTGATGACCAGTCAACTAGCGTAGTTGAAGAAAAATGTAACAGTTAACATTTTTGTCAAAAAATTCAATTTTAAACCATAAACAGTTGAAGATAGAGAGAAAAATAAATTTTCTACCGCATTATTTAATTTGTATCTAAAAAAGATAAATTTTTAACCAAATTGTTAAACAAAAAACTAGAAAGAAATTCGGTTAAATAGTTGAATTTTGAAAACAAAAGAAAAGTATTTTCCACAAAAAATGGATTGGTTAAGTTTATTCTTAAAGGAAAATGTAGAAATTGAATCCAAAAAAAATATATCGTTTCGTTTAAATAGCTCAGATAGAATCATGAATTTTGTTATCGTCTGTAGTAAAAGTTTCTTAATTTTAAATTATTTGTTTTCTTATTCAAATTACAAACTGTTTAATTAACAAAGATTCATATACAGTGTGGCCGTTTTAATCAAAGAAAAAAATTCCTAGTCATTTTCCGGTTCCGAAAAATGTTACACCCTTAATAAGATTAAAAAAATGGTACTCTAAAGCTAAACACTTTTGCATGTTAATTAATAAATGTAAACTAAAAATCAAAACACTCAGAGTGAAACTCTTAAATTCTAGAGTTTTAAAATTGAAATTTAAAAGTTTTTTAATAAAAAATGTTATATCTGAATGGTCAATAATTTGCACATCAAAATGTAAGTTGCTAACGCTTTTAAATTGAAGGATTTTAAATGAAATGCAGATCAAATGCAAAATTTAAAACTTTTAACTTTTATGCATTATAGAGTTCAAACATTCAGATGCTATTAAGAAATATTAGTCCACTTTGTTATTTTCAATTCACCCGATTAAAAAATAATTTAATGATCTTTAAACATTTTTTAATTATCTTTTTTTAAGCAATTATAATACAAAAATATTGAAAATTAAGAAATTACAAATTTTTTGTGACTGAATATTTCTTAAATTAGAAGTTAAATTTGTTTTGTTTCAAATAGTTTAAATATGCTTGAAAAGATCGAAATCGTATTTCAAAGTCTTCAGAAATTTATAAGTGGATTTCAAATTTTAACAAATTTAGAATTATTTTCAATTTTTTTTTTCTGGGCTTATAAATATATTTTAGAATGAATTGAATTTCCCTACTATTCAGAAAAATCCTGCAAATTAAAATAAATTTCCTTCAAATATTTCAAATTTTTTTAGATATTTTGGAAATCCTGTTATATGTTTAATTTATTCAGAGCCATTGATTAGGAATATATTGTAATGAAGTTATTTTAAAGTTAAAAATAATTTATGAAGTTTCAATCGGACATTTAAATTTTGTTAATCACTGACTTTCGAATTAAAACAGTTGTCCGTCCATTCAAAAATACGATAATTTTTTCAAAAGTAAACGGATCAAATTAATCTTTGGCACATTTTCTTTAGGTGCTGAAAAAGGGCGAGTTCGTTAACCAGCTATTTTGGATGAAAATTCAAAATGATAGAGCATTTTCAAAATTTTTGAGGCATTTTCTTTTAAATTAAAATTTTCGATATACGGCTATTTGTAGTACTCACAAAGTCAAAAAAATTTATTCTACTGTTTTTTATGATGAAAAGAAAATAATTAGAGTTATAGCAGTTATAATATTCAAAAAATCAATAAATTAACATTTGAAGCCAAATAAAGCACGACATAAAAAAAATCAAAGAAAGAAAGAAATTAATTTTCGAAAGACCTAGAAGATCATTATAACAACTTTTTCGATTTTCTTGAAACATAGAAAAATTGGAATTTTGATTGCACCAAAAATAATGAAAAATTAAGAATTCAATTTGGTGGTCAAACTATGCAAAATACGAAAAAAGATGAATGAATAAAAATGTTTATACCAGAGAAAACAAAATTTTCTCAATTGTTCAATGAAAAACTCTATAGAAAATTAATATAATAAAAGACATTTTTTCCATTTGAAATGCGGTAAAAAAGAAAGAAAAGAGAGATATATGTTTTCTATTTAAAGTGAGGTTAGGAATTTAGAAGACAAATTTTTTTTTATATTTACTTTTAAGTTATCTTCACTCCAGGTTAGTAAATTAAATAAAGTATATGGTTTATTTTTAAAAACTCTCTAATTGTTCTAATTTTGTTATTAATATGTATTTGAATAAAAGACGTTGGATGATTATTTAAATCCAAAGTTTTTAAAATAAATTCTTTTATGTTGTATTGGATGGTTAGAGAAAAAATAACTTTAAAATTTAAGAAAGGAATGAAGTTATTACTTATAATCTCATACGTGAAATTTCTTTATCTGAATAACGGTTAGTTCGCTATGAATTTAACAATTTAAAGGTTTCATTTTTTAATTCTCTCTCTGAACTTTCATTTATTTATTCATATGTTTTATTATCATTTAATAATTCTTGCATTTTTTTATTATATGATTCCTTATTGAGAATAACTGTAATATTACTTTTGTCAGCATGAGCAATTAATAATTGTTTATTCGATATAATAAATGTTTGGGTTTTTTTAAATGTTCTGGGCGAAGAATCTATCAGCATGAGTGATTGTATTATTCTGTAAAAATTGATGTGATGTGTTATTCATTCTATTTCTTAACAACCCGTGCAAAAATTTTGGTGTGGTGCCGGTCGGGCCCTGATCGGGAAAAATGTGGGCCCGATAAGGTAATCTGTCTAGCGCCAGACCGTAAATGAAACGCCCTACCCGAACAGGCCCAGATGTGGCCCCTTTTATTTTGTATTTCTATAATTAGTAAAATTTCAAAAGTTTTTATATTAATATTTTTTCAACTTTGCATTTTACAAAACTTAAATTTTTGAACATTCTACATTATATATCATTATACATTAAATTTCATTTTCAATACACTACATTACATTATCTTTTTGTATTGCTTAATTTTATCGATAAGTGTTTGCATTTTGACGAAAACTATTATGCTTCGGCAAACAATGCTAAAATTTAGAGCTATTACACATACACACACAAATGAATTTTAATTGTACATATTTTTTAATCTTTTTAATATTCGTTTGTAATGATTTTTGGTTGACTAATGCACATGGGGCACGTGGAGTGAGATTCAAAAAGTGAGGTTATGTTCGAGAAAATATAAAAAGCATTTAATTTATAATGTAACTAATCCGGAAATTCACACACTTGGTATAATGCTATCTCTATTTTCAGAATATCAGCAACAAGATATAAAATTCTAAAAAACTGGAAAACATTTTTTTATTCACATAAATAAAAAATGCGCTCAAAGTGACGACGCTTTCTCGAATACACTTCTGGAAATTTTCAGAAGCTAAAAATGAATTGTGACGTTGATTCTAGCAAATTAAAGGTACCTTTCCCTTCATTGCATACATAAGAAATCTCACCAACAATTCTGTGATTCCGAACTCGCAATCCACTATTTGCTTTTGCCATTTTAATTTCTTTGAAAGAAAAACAATATCACGACGATAACAGAAAACTTGACATAATTTGTCTAACATAACCCGTTTCGACATGATTCTAATACGAGCCACATCATCTACCCCCTTGGGGCCAGATGTGGAAAATCCGATCGGGCCCAGATCGGAACTAGGGAATAAGTTGGGCAATTTCTGCACGGGAAATCACGATCTTGTGTATTATCAACTAATCGTATATTTGACCCTATGTCTTTGACAATATCTAGAATTATTTTTCGTTTGTTGGTTAAAAAGGATGAACTAAATTTGTTTCCTAATCTTAGAATATCAATTATTTCATCAGGAATTGTTACATTACTAAAATTTGTAATCCAGGTATCTTTAAAATCAGAATTTGGATAATTGTTTTTGATTTCGTTAAGATACATATTGTTTAAACTGAATTATGAAATAAAAATTAGTTTAAAATTAGTTTGAAATTTTAATACTCGATCGATGATATGAATAAACTTCTTTAAATATAATGTAATTATGTCAAACAGTTACAATAGTCAAAATATAAAAGGTGTTACAAAGCGATGTTATTTGTCTGAGTATTGTAATAATTAATAATTAAAACAGTGGATAAGATGTTAAAAATGACATGCTTCAGACCATAGGATTAAGGTATTGAAAGAATCCTTTATTAACATTATTCGACGTTTCGAAAACTATACGTTTTCCTCGTCAGGATAAAGTCGTATATATAAAAGTTCCTTATATAATGTCGAGTATTGATTATGTATCCTCAATTCTCCCTTTCCGAATTGTTCGATGAGAAAATTTTAGCAAAATTAATATAATAAAAGACATATTTTCCATTTAAAATGCCGTAAAAAAAAGAGAGATATATGCTTTCTATGAAAAGTGAGGTTAGTAATTTAGAAAACAATTTTTTTTATATTTAACTTTAAGTTATCTTCATTTCAGGTTGGTAAATTAAATAAATTATATTTTTTATTTCCAAAAAACACAGTTTATTAGACCACAGATATAAAAAAGGCAGTATATAACTTTAAAGACTACATTTTGGTGAGATAGAAACAAAAATAACTTTTGCTCCATTTTTCAAACGAGAAAAAGAGAAAGAGGACCAATTAACAGAGAAACGCATAGCATTGCTGTATCACAAGTCTGGTAATGAGGGTTCTTAGAAAAATAGAAGGAAAAAAATTACAAATGTTTGGTAAACATGAAAAAATGGTTATTTAGACTATTGATAAATTATTAACTATGAATAAAAAGTTACAATTATATTATTATTAAATTTCAAAAATAATAATTATTGTATAATAATAATAATTTTAGACGAAATCCCAAAAACAAATAAAGATTAAAATTTTTTAATTAATTAGAGGAATTAAAAAAAAGCAAAGCAAATAATAATAAAATTTGAAATTAACCAATTTAACTAATTTTGTATTACCAGATTCAAATTTAATGTAACCAATTTTTTACTATTTTTCTTAGCGTGAACAGCTATTGATTTCTTATATAAATCTAACTGATAATTTTCTAATTTTCATTTCGAATTTTCGAATTTTTTATAATTTTTAATTTAATAATAATGTTATTGTAACTTTTTATTCATATTTAATAATTTATCAATAGTCTAAATAACCATTTTTCCATGTTTACCAATCATTTGTAATTTTTTGTCTATTTTTCTTAAAAGAGAGAAAGAGCGTTGTGGTTCCTTTGGAATATGAGAGAGACGGCAATGGATAGCGGTCATAATTTATGTCTGGTTACCAGCTGTAGGGACCTAAGGCAGGTTTCTTGCTGTAGGGTTTTTGTAAGGGTACTGGTTACCAGCTTCAAACAGTGATCTCCCCGATCTCCCCGAAGAATGATCGGTGTGGAAAAAGTTGTCGCGCGTTACCCATTTGGGTCTTGTTACACAATCTGAGAGAAATTTGACATGACTGGAGTTCAAAGTTACGTTAATTATGTGTGTGAAAAAGCCCTCAAGTGGGAAAAAACCACAAAAATATGTTAATTTATTTTATAGAAAAGAAGGTGAGTAAAGAGGAAGAGGGGAAAGTGGGGTAGAATGTCGAAGAAAAAGAAAGTCAACCTTTGTTTTTTTGTATCACACTTACTCCTATCGGCCATTTTTAATAATTTAATAAAGAAATTTAAAAAAACATACAAATGTGAAATGATTATTTATGTATTATATTTTAAACGTTTTATAATGTAAAACCTTGTACTAATGTTCCTTCTAAAATATTTTTGTGTAGGAATAATAATTTTCATCTGTTCTCAAAAAATGGCCAAAGTATTGTCGAGAGATTAAAACCTTGAGAACCATAACGAACTGAATCTTAAATGTAATATCACTTACATCTCATATTTTAATTCTACTGTAGATGACATAAAATATGTTATCTAAGTTTTACATTTTTAAAAATAAATTATTAATCTGCAGAAACATTTCTTAGATGCATTGTTCCAATATTCCTTGAGATTGGGTTACGTTTGCCTAAGGGAGATTCATTGCATTCTTCTGTGGTCATAGTTTCCACCTTGTCGCTGTACATGTTTATTTTTGCCCGGTACTTAAGGCCATTGAGTTCTGTGTATATTCCGCAAAGAATAGTACCGTTTAATATTGCAAGGACATCGCCTGTAGATGTTGCTAAAACACATTGTTCTTCGGTTGACACCGGCCCAAGTTTATTACTTTGCAGTCTCATTTCAAGTGGTTTATCGGCAGCAAAGGTGTATCTTGGAATTTCAAATCGCTGGCGTGGATTGATGTTGGGAACAAGTCGGATATATTGAAGTTGTTCAGTTTGGCATACGAGTATGGAACGAGAGAGATGGGCGGCACGAGGAGTGCTAGACCTGAAATCAAGATCAGGACCTGCAGAAGTAGAAGGCCTGTTTATAGAATAAGATCTGGCAGGAGGAGTCCTGGATCTTGCACGAAGATCAGCCTCTGCAGGAACAGAAGGCCCCTCTAAAGAATAAGGTCTGGCAGGAAGAGACCTGGACCTGTCATTAAAAGAAAGCTGGGTAGGAAGAATATCAGCAGTTACAGTATTAGAAGATTCAGAACGAGGGACTTTACGAATAGGAAAATCATTAGGTAACCTCTCAAATTGCAGGCTCAACTCTGTAAAAAAAAACGGATCGTGCATTGGTTTATCACCATGTCAGTTGCAAAACGTCGGAGTATATTTGCTTTCGTTCGCTTTCAGTCACTTAGTGTTAAGGTTTTGCGTAACAAGGTGGACCAGATGTCACGAAAATTTCGAACGAAAACAGGATAAAACGTTTATCTTTCGAAGAGAATCTTAAAAAAAGCTGTGCAGGTTCGAGTTCAACAGATTTTAAAATAAATAGTCCAAGCGTTTTTTTTTTAATTGTAATTTCATTAAAATTATAATTCGTAATTCGAACAAATCTTCTAATTACTTAAAATTGTTTAAAATAATTAAATCGTGAATCTATTTTTTGGAATTGAATCTGAATCTTTGAACTCTATAATTTATAAAAGGTAAAAAATTCTAAATTTTGCAGTTTATCTGCATTTCGTGTTAACTTCTTAAATTGAAAAGTGGTAGTACCTTTAATTTTATACATTGACGTTATTGAGCATTCGAATACAAATGTTTGAATTTAACAACTTCTAAACTTTAATTTGGAAAGTTTAGAATTCAAGAGTTCCACTGTGACTGCTTTAACTTGCAGTTCGGTTTTTATTGACCAGAAATTTTTCTTTTCGATTACAATATTTAAATGCTTGATCAGCATATAATATAGAATATATCACAAAAATTCTAATTTTTGTCTATCTCTATTATATGTCGTTGCGGGCGACTAAGTTTACCGAAATTCGTTGACGTGCACATTGGGTTTGTCTTTCTATGATAATATATACATTTCAAGAGATTACTTTATTATTTCGATTACATGATATTTCCAGAGCATCTAACAAAGAAAAATCTCATCAAAAAGCTAACGGTTTAATTAATTAATTGATTAATTAATTAATAAATTAATATATAATAATTAATTATTATTCAATTAATTATTTATTATACAATATAAATTAATTTTCATTCAATAATTAATTAATAAATTAATTTATTGATGCAAAAACATGCAGCCATCAATTTTATATAAAAAGGCACATGATGCCTCAACAGAATGAGTCAATCCTCAACCAAAACAGATTTAGTTTTGACTCCCTAAAAATGGAAAAGTTAAATTTGCTTTTAAAAAAATTCATTTGCAACCAAACACATGTATTTTTCAACTAAAATACTGAATCTTTAACCCGAAAAAAGAGTTTAATTCATAACGGAACATATAAAAATTAGATTTTAACGAAAAAAAAATATTTTAATTTTAAATTAAAAAAAAAAATATCTAGCATGAACCAAATAATACCATTTCTGACCTAAACAGATTAATTTTCACCCAACATTATAATTAAAGACTTTTCAGCCAAAAAGAATAAGTTTTCAACAAAAAATATTTGGATATTCAACGCGAGATATTAAATTTATACTAAAAAAGATCAAAATTCAACTAGATTTTTTATTTTTTAACTAATATTCTTATTATTTAAAAAAAAAGTAATTTTAAAAAAAATAGTAAAATTCTTAACGAAAAATCGAATATGGTAGTACAGGTGAGTGTGGTCAGTGCCAAATATCATTACGCCCTTGATACATACTATAATTTGTGACCTACTCTTCATGAAAACCAGCATGTGAAGTAGATAAATGATGTTTGGTTTTCTGGATAATTTCAATTTTTAAATACAAGGAAGAAATAGAATAATTAAAAGAGAGGAGACTGCATGGTTCAGCGATGCAATTTGGTTAAAGATAAATATAATTTTCTCTAGCAGGCGTAAAGTTTTTTGTAGCGGACGCAAAGTTTTATGCAGCGGGCGTAAAGTTTCAGTTAACGGGTGTACAGTTTCATTTTGGTCCGATCCACAAAAATGTCTTAAATTTCAAATAAAAGTCCTTCCCATTATTTAAAATATCAATAATTATATTCTGACTTCAGAATTTCGTATCTGACCTACGGCTCAGACGATATAACAATGGCAATTTGTCTATTCAAATAATTCTACAGGGCCTTTGGTGGTTCTTAACCCACCTTAAACTATAGGTCCTCTAAAAGAAGCTGATGTTGTAACAAGGATTAATAGGCTCTTTTGAGGGCCTTGCATTGTTGATGGTATTCTATTTTGAGAAGACTCGATAATAAGTCAGCGACCTTCTTACGCTTGGGGCTCCTACGAGGGAACCACCCTAGATGGTCGCTGAAACTTTCGAGTAATTAATACACAAAAGTAGACTTAAATAACACACTTGGACAGTTCTTCGAATCTGTGCATTTAACTGATGACCACAGAGCCATCGCTCAATCCACTCTATTCTGATCGTTTTCTCCAACTGCGGCCTGCCAGGCAGGCTGCCGAATGGCAGAGTGGGTGAGGATCACTTTGTCATCAACAAAGTAGGACTTTATTTACTGTGCAGTAGGTACGACTGGCACCTTAAAGGTTTATTTTTAGAATGTTAGCAACAACGAAATCCCTGAGATCCAAAAACACTCAGCAAAGATTGGCGCATTTTCAACTTCATCCCCATCGCAATTAACTGACAATCCCGAAAGAACCCTTCCCTAGAAATATTGAACTGATTGGAGTCTTAATATAAATAACATTTTAGTCCACTTCATTGTTAAAAAATCATGATAATAAAAGTTGAGATATCTTTTTCTATCTACTCTAAAATGGGATCCTTTATATTTTAAAATTATTAAAGATCAATCATTTAAACCCTATAGTGATGTTTCTTCTGGAATATTTTCGTGAAGGAATGAAAACTAACTCTGATATTTTCCTGAAAAAATGACTAGGGAATTGACAATAGATTGAAACCTTAAAATTCATAAGAAATTTATTCTCTAATGTCTTTATCAGCTACTTATAACGTTTTCATTTTAATTTTGATAACAAATAATATATTTTAGTTTGACATTTTTTTCAAATTAAATAGTTAATGTACAGGAAAGTTTTTTAGAATTATTTTTCTAAAATTTTTTGAGATTGGTTTACGTGATCCTAAGGGAGATTCCTTGCATTCTTCTAGGCTCATATTGTTAACCTTACCAGTGTACATATTTATTTTCGCCCGACTTTCGATAAATTTGCTTTTATTATATATGCCATAAAAAATACTGCCCTTCAATATAGCAACGACGTCACCGGTAGATGTTGCTAAAACATATTGTTCTTCGGTTGGCACGGGCCCACGCTTATTTCCTTTTATTTTCACTTCGATTGGTTTACCAGCAGGAAAAGTGTATCTCCGAAGTTCGAATTGCTGGCGGGGATTTGTTTTGGGGATGAACCGAATAAATGTAAGTTCTTCAGGCTTATGTTTGAGTATGATAGGAGGACGAATCGAGGCATGCAAAGACCTCGAAATTGCATATGAATGAGGCTTAGCAGTGGTAGAAGGCCGGTCTATAGGAGAAGGTCTGGCAGGAGACGACCAGGACTCGGCACGTAGATCAGGCTCGGCAGGAGTAGAAGACCTGACTGTAAAATTATGTCTGGAAGTAAAAGATCCAGACCTAGCATGAAGATCAGGCTCGGCAGGAGAAGAATGCCTGACTGTAGGATGAGGTCTCACCAAAGGAGACCTGGACCTGGCAGGAAGAGATATCTGGACAGGAAGAGAAAACCATTCAGTATAAGAAGTTTCAACACGAGGAACACCAGGAATAGGATCACCATTTGGCAAACACTCGAACGGTAAACTCATCTCTGCAACAAGAAAAGGATCGTATGTTGGGTTATTCTGAACCAATTATTGCAATATTATGAGGCATGTTTAAATGTTTGGAGGGTTTTTTGATCAAGGAAAAACAATCTCACCCCTTCTTTCAATTCTATCATGCCCTGCAAATATCGAATAAATAATTAAAATCGCGTGTAAAAAAGGATATCAATAGCTAAAAATATTAAAAATGTAATAATTTGAGGAATTTGTTGTGCCGAAAGTTAAAATTTACAAAAACAACATTAATTTCAACCATCTTTCTTGCAATTTAATTTTGCTAAACGTCGCTTCTTACGAATTTGAAAAAAAAAATAATTGCATTTTCATAAGTGATGGCTTATTTTTCCAGAAAAAACCTTCTCTACAGCTATGTTTTTAATGTTGAAAGTAAATTTTTCATTGCTGATATCGATAAAACATTTTTTTTAAGAAAAGATTTTTTCACAAATAATCATATTTTAAGGATTATTTAAAAAAGGTTTTTTAAAAAAATTAGAAACAGTAAAGTTGTGGAGAATGTTTTCTCGGAAAAAATAATCTATCATGTATTAAAATGCAATAATTTTTCAAAAATTAGTAAGAAGCGATGGTAAGAAAAAAATCAATTGCAAGAAATGGTTAAAATTTGAAATGCCATCAGTTAGGGACCATACTCAAATTATGTAACATCTTTTTTAATATAAGTATTGTGGCTTTTTTGAAAAAATGCAACTGTTCTGTTCAAAATTGAACTATTTCCTTGAAAATTTACGATTTCTTTAAAATTCCTATTTTTGTGTTGAAAAGTCAATTGAAATCTTTTCAACTTAAAATTCAACTCTTTTTTGAAATTTTTTTAAATTTACCTGTTTCGTTAAAAATTTAACTATTTCGTAGAATTTTTTTCAATTTTATATTTTGGCGTTAAAATGAGATCTTAAATCTTTTTTTGATAAAAATATAACTTAATTTTTTTTCAACTCATCTGTTTTAAGAGAAATTTTATCTTCCTTTGCTTAAAATAGAACTTTTTGTTTTAAAATCAAACTATTTTGTTTAAAATTCGTATCTTTTGATTGACTATTCTATTGTTTTCTGTTAAATTAAACTATTTAGTAAAAAAATAAACTAAAATATTTCCTGAATGAAAGTTTAGCTTAAGGAAGATTGTCGTTTTTTATAAAAAAAAATTTTTTGTACAAATTTCATGTTTCTTAAATAAAAATGCAACTATTTATTAGAGAATTCAACAATTTTGTTAAAAAGTCATCCTTTTTGCTAAAAAGTTCATCTTTTTGGTTTGAAAATTCAGCTTTTATCGTAGAAACTTATTTCTTGTTGAAAAATTCAAATGCATATGTCTTTGTCTGAAAATGTAAAGCATTTATTGTGCTAAATAAAAATTGTATGCATGTCAACTTTTTTAAGGTTAGGATCGCTTTTTAGCTCTCTGCTATTCCGATAATGTAGATCTCTGTTGTACCAATGCTGTCAGTAGTACCATAGTAGTGGCACTTCCATGTATCGTTTTGAGGACTTACGTTCCAAATCAGCGCCATCTAGCGCTTCCCCCGTACACAAAAGTAGATGAACATACATATCCCTGAAAGCAATTGTTTCCAAACTCAGCTTCCCCAAGCTCTGGCAAGTATAAAAATTCGCTTAATTTCTTTTAAATAAACTTTACAACTTATGAAAAATGTATAAATAAAACGGTGTTTTAGACGCAAAATATACGTTTAAATACTAGACGTATAATTTATTGTAATTAAAAGGAGTGATATAGATCATTGCACTGGAGCGGTAATAGTTTATAAGCGTAAACAGATGACCTAAAATTACAATAGAAAATACACGAGCGAATCTTACACTGATAAAATCAATACACTATTAGCAAATGACGTAATAAATTTTGAGACTGAAATAAGTTATTCTGCAAAAACGTTAAAAGGAAAGGCAGTTGGGAACACTTTTATTAGGCTTTTTCCAGTAGAATTTGAAAAAATTGAAAAAAAAAATTTATTTTGAGCCTAAAATATTTGTAGGAAGTCAGCAAAGATATCATGTAGGAAAATCTAAAATGCCCCAAAAAAATCGAAAACCACTTTCAAGCACACCGTTAGGTCATTAAAATATGATTTTATATTTACCAATGCAATGTAGAATTACTGCCCAGAATAAAACAAGTGTATGAACCATCATCATATTATCTTATTAGAATTAAAACTGATTATTGTATTCACAAACAATATGATCAACAGAGTAACGAATGGACATTCTAGAAAATCAATGGTTTACATAAGATTCTATAGTCGTTATCTCATTAATTGTAGACGTCAAGTTTGTCCTTCTGAAATATTTACGTTTCCTGAGATAATTCGATTTGTTCGACTACATTATATTTTCACAACGTCTAATGAAAAAGTCTCATGATTTAGATGAGATACAAACACGAAAAATTTTCTTTATAGTTGCAAAACATTACAGTAATAAATGCTGTGGAGTATCTTCATATAAACTTCTGGCGGTATTCACGAATTAGAAAAGCTTGCATCTTCTCTATTTATTGACAAAATTATTGATTTTTTTCTATAATAAATAGAAAAAACTATATTTCTGTAAAAAGAAAATTTATAAAACGTTTAGACTTCTTCACAGCTCGCGTCCCATTTTATTAAAATTATGGCATCAAATCAAAAGCAGTTCTCCACTACACTGTTCTGTTTATCACCGCTTATAAAAATGGTTTGACAAAAATGTAACAGTTGATATTTTTAAACCACGAAACCAAAAGAAGGGAATTTTCAAACGGAAGAGATTAATTTTTATCAAAACTTGAGTTTTTAACCAAGCAAGATTTTTCAGTCCAGAGAGAAGAACAAATTCAATTATAATGTTTAAGCTACTGTCATAACGGCGAATGCAATTACATAGTTGAAGCCGAGCTGAAAATGTGTACAAAAATAAACACTTACGACCGAGTAAGTAAAAATCCCACTAAGTGGTAAGAGTAATATTAGTTTTTTTGCGTTTCTTTCTCTTTGTGAAATACAAAACTCCGACACTTACTTTTTTTGCCATTGTTAATAGTTTATTGAATAAATTTTTTATTAATATTTCACCAAACTTGGTATTGGTCACTAGATTGCTAAAAAAGTTTAATAAAGATAATTAACTATTTTCTTGATATTATTTTCTGTACAAATATTTAACTAAATTGATAATTATTTATACATTATATACATATTATGTAAATGCATATAAATGTGTTTACTATAGACAAATCAGTATAAGCTCATAATCACGTTCATTCTAAAATATTTTTTTGAAGGTATAAAAACTTACGTTCTTATTTCTTCCTGCAAAAATGACTAAGGCAATGGCGATAGGTTAAAAACTTGAGAACAGTAAGAAAATGTCTCTTTAATGTGAACACCAGTTACCTCTAACATGTAAATTCTACTTCAGGGTTTAAGATTATTGCTGACATTCATAGTTCCAAAATTATTTGTGATTGCGTAAGGATAGCCTTGGAAAGATTTAATACATTCTTCTGCGGTTATAGTTTCGACACTCGAACTGCGAGATTTCTACGACTTCACCTGTGGATGTTGTTAAAACATATTTTTCTTCGGTTGGCATGGTTCCAGGCTTATTACTTTTTCGTCGCTTTTCAATTCATTTATCGACAGGACAAATGTATCTTCGAAATTTAAAACGATGGCGCATTAGTTTTGGAAATAAGTCGAATATATTAAAGTTGTTCAGATTTACACCAAAATACGGACAAGAACGACGCTAGCAGATGTAGACCAGAACCTTTGACGTAGATCATCTCAGCAGGAGGAGCAGACCTGGCTGTTGAGTAAGCTCTAGCATGAAAACACCCAGATCTGGCTCGAAGATTAGCCCCTGCATGAGTAGAAGTCCTAACTAAAGAATAAGGTCTGGCAGGAGGAGACCTAGATCTGGCTCGAAGATCAGCCTTTGCAGAAGTAGAATTCATAACTGAAAAATTAGGTCTGACAGGAGGAGATCTGGATCTGGCTCAAAAATTAATTATTTGAATTTTTCCTGAAAAATATCAATCCTTTATACAAATAAAAGAATTAATATTGTAACTGAAAAATATTTTAATTTTCATATTTATTTTTTCGATTTACGATTGGACCGTAAGACATAAAGAATTTGAAATCTACGATTTGAAATCAAAAAATACGAATTTTAATCAAAAGAATTGAGTATTCAATCAAGAAAGATTTTTCGGTGACGAGAAAATTAAAGTTTCAATTAAGTTGTTAAACTTTTGAGCCATATAGGTGAATTCAGCCAACTACTTAAAGTGGGCTTCGAAGGTTTCACCAATATATTTTCACTTTAAACCAAATAATATAATTTTTAACCAAAAAGATTGTAAATATTATTCATTTAGTTTGAATTCTTGGAAATTTTAAAATATCCAAATTCATTCGAACATTTCTTTCCGTAGCAATATTAAACTGAATAGAGACTTTATGTAAATAATTTTCTTTTCACTTAATCATTTGAAAATTATGATACTATGCCTACAAAGTTATGCCAATAAGCCCTATAATGATTTTTCTCCCTCAATATTTTCGTAATGGAATGAAAAGTTACTCTTGTATTTTTTTCTGAAAAAATGATTAGGGCATTGATGATAGGTTGAAACCTTGAGAAACATAAAACATTCATCCTCGAATGTTATAAGATGTTACTTTTAACGTGTTGATTCTACTTTGGATGAAAACCAATATATTTCAGTTTTCATTTTTTTATTAAAATTGTTTATATGTTTATCTTATTTACATTTATTGTTCTAAAATTCTTTGAGATTGGTTTACGTGATCCTAATGGAGATTCCTTGCATTCTTCTATCGTCATATTTTTAACCTTGCCGGTGAACATGTTTATCTTCGCCCGGCTGTCGATGAATTTGCTTTTATTATATATTCCATAAAGAATACTGCCCTTCAATGTAGCAACGACGTCGCCGGTAGATGTTGCTAAAACATATTATTCTTCAGTTGGCCTGGGGCCACGCTTACTTTTTTTATTTTCATTTCAATTGGTTTAGCAGCAGAAAAAGCGTGTCTTCGAATTTCGAATTCCTGGCGTGGATTCATGTTGGAAATGACCGAATAAATTTAAGTTTTCCAGGTTTATGTTTAAGTATGCGAGGAGAACGTTGCGCGGTTGGAGCAGACCTGGAACTCGCAGGTGTATGAGGCTCGGCAGGTCTAGAAGGCCGGTCGGCAGAACTAAGACTGTCAGGAGAAAAAGGCCTGACTCAGATTAAAGTAGTCCTTATTTCAGAAAGAAGAATTCAAATAAATTTTAAAAATAAATTGGACATATAGGTTTACAAATTATTATATTCACCAATGCAATAAAGAATCACTACCCAGAATAAGACGAGTAAATAAAAAATATTTATATTTTGTAATCAGAGAAAAAATGGATACATTTTTTTTCAATGCTATGATTAAAAATGGAACGAATAAATATTCTAAATTTTCATTATTTTATATAACATTCTATAGTTGTTACCTTGTAGATTGTAGGCATTAGGTTTGTCCTTCTACGATATTTACGTTTGATAAAGTAATTTGATTCGTTCAATTAGATTTCCACAGCGTCTAACAAAAAAGTCTCGTGATGTAGATAAGCTTCAAACAAGAAAATTTTTCTTAATCGTCGCAAAAAATGCAGTAGTAAATGCTCTGGAATCTTTTCCTGACAACTGGTTTAGTATTCACTAATCAAAAAAACTTATCCTTTCTGTTTCTTTACACAAATTGTGTTTCATAATTGATGTGAAGAAAGCAATAATTTAAAAGCAGTTCTCCACTAAGCCATTGTGTTTATCACAACGCACTCGAGATAAAAAGTTGTTATTATTGAACACCTAAGAGCACGCAACACTAATTGAAAAATGAGACGTTTTCGTTTGCGAATGAGTCATCGATTACAACGGCCACCATTTCGAGTATGTCAGAGTATCGACAACTCTAATTTGGTGATTGTGAATTCTCTTCTGTTAAAGCTCCTTCGGCCTCAACGAATAAATTCTCATGACGTACCTCGCGCTTCGCACTCGAATTTTTATGCAACATTAACATTCCATTAACATATTCCATGAGCAGCTACACTGAAAAATGTATCATTTCCATAAATTTATATTATTACAATTCAGAATGTCCATTGGTATCGAAATATATGTATTTTCATTGTATTTTTTTTGTAATAAAAAAACAGTAAAAAAATTTTGTAGATCTTTTAACAACAGGTAATTTTGGTCTTAACTTCACACCAAAAGCCAAACAGTAATAGTTGCATGCGACGAAACGTGATTTTTTTAATGCCATAAAAAAGTATTCATCATCATAACTTAGTTGGGATATATTCTTTACTTGTCAAAAGCTATTTAATTAAATAATATGATTCGACCTTTTTGTAAAGATTTTTATTTTGTAATGCAATAGCTTTGGAAATGCAGAAAAATAATATTCAAAAAAACTTAAGATAAAGAATTTTTTTCTAAGGTATCAAAAAATAAAGATTCGTCCAATAAAATTAGAATTATTGCTTTACTCAAAACGTGCAGACATCTTTCCAGATGACGTTACAGCTTAAAATATATCAATTGAAAATGTTAAAAACAAATTTTTATTTGTTTTTTTTAAATAAGGAATTTTCCTGTTGCCAATTGTACCATCTTTTGCGTTGTTTGGCTGTATATTTGAATTCTCGATTTTCATGTGGTATTTTCTACGTTTGAAAGGAAAACTATTAGTCCTATTGGAATAGTTAAAAGTAATTTTGTAGAACTTTAAAAAAACATAATTTTGATCTCTTGTATTTTTGCCGTATCTTGAGTAATTTCGTAGATAAATTAAATTATTACGGTTTTCAGTTTGATTATCATCCATGGCTAAAACCAACAATATTTTCCGTAAAATCCTTAACAAAATAAGATTGATATTCAAGCAAACAGTTGTATTTTGAACTTTAAAACCAAAGGAAATTCATTTTAAAATGAAAAGGATTGCTTTTTATCAATGCTATGAGTTTTCAAGTAAGAAAGATTATTCAGTCAAAAAAGAAGACAATTTTTTATTAGATTTTTTAATTTTCCAGCCGGAGGGGTGCATTAAATTATATAGCGGAAGTCGAGTTAGAAACTTTAACCGAAATGATTCAACTCTAAACCACATAAAAAAAATTTCGATCCAAAAAGATTTGCTGAATTTTCCTCAATGATACACTCGGACTTGACTTCAGTATTAGGGGTGAGAAAAATGCATCAAATCTAATCTATCTCGAGTACTCACTCCTGAAAGCCCGGATTAAGAAAGCACAAGAGAAAAACTTTCGTGAACAGCTCCTCGAAAAGAGAATGCACGGTATCTTCCACAGAAATGTGAAGGATCAGTCAATGTCTTGTGAAATAACGTTTGCTTTCCTTAAATCGCCCGGATTGAAGTCTGGTACAGAGGGTTTCATTTTTGCATGCCAAGACGTTGTCATTTCCACCTTAACATACCGTCGCCACATTTTGAGCCAAGACATTCCCGATGATAACTGCAGGGCGTGCCATGCACACCCGAGCATTTAGCTCACATACTATCTAGTTGTCCAACACACGCGAAAACGACTTACATTCAAAGGCACAATGCGGCACTAAGAGTGCTTTATTACCATCTCTGTCACTCCTACGACATTCACCTTAATATCGCTCCTTTAAATGCTCCTAGGGAAATTGAATCAATTGTCGAGAATGGGAAGTGCCGCATATACTGGAACTTTATATTCTCGACAATTGTTTCTGTTGCTCACTCGAGGC
>NC_046659.1:143392751-143401610 GCF_010883055.1 Belonocnema kinseyi | reverse complement strand
TAAAAAGCATCCCTGCGTGTCAACAATATGCTAGAACACTTGCGGGAAAAATGCAGAAGGCGGTTGTCCTTGGGTCACTCCGTATTCTTAGGGTGCACGAGGATTTTGCTGGATCGTCGTATTGATTCCTTTACAGACTGTAAACACCTATCTCACGGTTGTGAGACGTGGTTGTGGCTGAAATTTTACCGCGATTTTTTTTAATTTTGAAAAAGAATTTATCTGAAACATTTAAAATATGATAGGTTAAAGTCAATCAAACAATCCGTATACTTCTTTGTATGTCAGAAAGTAGCAAAATCTTACTTTTTTAATAAACGGAGTATTGTACAATAATCGTAGGTTTGAAGGTGTTTGAGGAAAAAGTTCAATGGAGCTGTTTCACTACTTTTGTGATATTTTTTTGTAATTATATTCAGCTAAAAGGAGACTTTAACTGAATAAAAAATGAAGCAATTATGTGTGAATGATTATAAGCCTAGAATAATTATTTTTTATTTTTGGCTGGTATTTTAATACACTGCATGGCATATATATTCCACAAAGAATACTGCCCTTCATTATTGCAACGGCATCACCAGTTGATGTTGATAAAACATGCTCTTCGATTAACATGGGCGCTGGACTATTGTTCAATTTCACTACAGTGGGCTTATCGGAAAGAAAAGCGTATGAGCGATGAACGATAACTAGTTGAAAAAGACCTATACCAAATACGAAGGTCAGGGTCGGCAGAAGCAGAAGAATTCACATAGAATTAGGTCTGACAAGATAAAACCTGGACCTGACAGCAGGTTTAGATTTGTCAAAAGTCTTTACTATAGAGTCAGGTCGGACATGAGGATATTTGGACCTGTCACGAAGATTAGGATCATCAGAAGTAGAAGATTTCACTGCGGAATCAGGTATGGCATGAGGAGATCTGGGCCTGCCACGAAGATTAGGGTTGGAAAATGTGGAAGCCTATACTATGAAATAATGTCTGGCGAAAGGAGACCTAGTACTGGCACGAAGATCAGGGCCATACGACGTAGAAGCCTTCACTGTAGTATCATGTTTGGCAAGGGAATACCTATACCTGACACAAAGATCAGGGTCGTCACAAGTAGAAGCCTTTACTATAGAATCAGGTCTGACAAGAGGAATCTGGGACTTGACATGAAGATTACATTAAGTTGAAGTAGATTCCTCTATTACAAAATCAGATCTGGAATGAGAAGACCTAGATCTTGCACGATGAGAAGGCTCGGCAGGGGACGCAACATTTCAGAATATGAGGTTATAGAGCAAGGAACACCAGGAGTAGCGTCCTTATTCGGTAAACAATCGAACTGTGAACTTAACTCTGCTATAAAAATATAAAATCACATTTTTTTAAATAGACAATTAGACCATTTTGGTACGATTGTAAAGCACGTTTGAAAACATTGAGCTATTTTCCCCTGTCAAACTAGTAACAGAGAATCTCTAAGCTTTTTCTTTTCTTAAAATCAGATATAACTGCTGCAGAAAATTAGGAGCTATATTAAGAATTGTGAATTTGCTTAAAATTGTTAAAAATTATTGTCATTTTCATATCTTAAAATTTCCGTGAATTTAATTATTTTTAAATGATTAATATTTGAACATTAGATTATTTTGAATTTGAACTCATTTAGCTGTCGAAGCTACTGCTACAGCTCTCGGCGGGAGAAGGGTTCAAAACTAAGGAAAGAGAAGCGTGAAGGAAATAGAAAAATAGTTATTTGTGGAATATTATTCTGTCATCTGTGGATAACTTTTTTTCCTATTTTATCTAACCTTTCTGGAAGGAATACAAATTTAATATTATACAGGCAGCACAGTTCCATAGTTGTTTTTTCACGGCTAAAAAATTAATAGATTTGAAATCAAAACATACCTTCAGCAGAAGTAATATTTACGTTTAATTTGAAAGATGATCTATTATGATTAATTTAACTTTTTTATTCAAGTAATTTAAAAATTAACTATTTATGGTTCAAAAAATAATTTAGGGAGGAAAATTATTTTTCTTTAGATTTCTACAAAATGAATATTTTTAAAATTAATTGAGTGATGAAGTACGATGGTCTGCTTGTACACGTTAGGGATTATTCAATTTGAATTGGAACAACAATTATCATCATGTTTGACATACTATAATAATTAGTTTCCGGCTAGAACTTCCTAATTTCGTAACTTCATAATTTCAAATTAACAGCACTTTAAATTAAACAATTTTAATTTTCTAACAGTAGACCCTTTTTAAACGTTTAAAGTTTAATAGTTTTTGAAATATTATTTACAAACGTGAATTTTTCAGAGATAAACAATTTTTAATGGTAGATTAAGAAATTTTTATTTTAACAATATGCGAAAATTGAAATGCTCAGGTATGAAGAAATATCATTTAAATACGATTTTTATAACAATTTCATGGTCACAGTTTTAAAATAATATACCTAAAAAAAAAATTATTAACTGTTTTTTCACCTTGAATTTTTTACATGCATAATTCTATAGATTGATATCAAGGCACTAAACTGCGATTTAGATTAATAACTTTGAAAAACATTATATCAAACAAATTTCATATTTAATAATTCAGTGAGAGTACCACAAATATTTTTGGTGAGCGTAGATATTTTCTCATTACGGAAAAAACTGTATTGTTTACTAATAAAAAATATGACTAACAATGTAACAAATGAATATTCTGGTATTTTATTGGCTTACATAACTACCCATAGTAATTCTGTCA
This sequence comes from Belonocnema kinseyi, assembly GCF_010883055.1. Lineage (NCBI taxonomy): Eukaryota > Metazoa > Arthropoda > Insecta > Hymenoptera > Cynipidae > Belonocnema > Belonocnema kinseyi. The sequence continues at coordinate 143,398,849 of NC_046659.1, read as the reverse complement.
CTGATTGCAGATACCTAGTTTGTCCTTCTGAGATCTTTACGTTTCATGAGATCATTGAATTGGTTCTATTAGACTGTATTTTAACAGCATCTAAAGAAAAACTCTCTTCATGCAGATGCAACTAAAATCCAAACATTAAGAAAAATGGAGTCTTTATCATGTTAATAACTGATAAGACTTTATTTTTTCGTAAATAAAATTGGTTAGGAATTTTAACCTCATTTTCTTCCATATCACAAATTAATTAATACTTTCACCGCAAATTTGAAAGAGTTGCCCATTAAGCTATTCTGTTCCATGTCCGCATAGCCAAAATAGACAATTGTTGTTCTTAAAAAACTTTTGTTTGTCAAGCATGATGGTAATTGAATTTTGAGTACAATCCTTAGCATCCTTGTTTTCTAGGAATGGGATAAATTAACGTAAAACTTTCCAAAAGCATTATTCTATCTCGTTAAAATTTCTTCTGCTGACGGTTTTTGCTTATTTAAAATGAGCCAGATGTTGGAATAGCTTCTTGGGCAACTACTTTAAATTTAAGGTTGAAATATCAATTAATTTATGTTTCGATTCGAGAAGAAGTAAAAACTCTGAACACTATTCCTTTTTATAAAACGACAGTTACGTGCCATAACATGCCCTTAAAGAAAGCAGTTTGAATTTTTATTTCTGAAAAATATTCTGCTGAGAATCAGAGGCTAGCTGAAATATTCAGCTGAAATTGTTATGACCTCAAATCATCCAAATTGTTGATTTCCGAAGTTCCCACCTGCAAGCTTGTTTTAAAAAACAGTCACTCAATCTTCTCGAGATAAAATTTAAAAAATCTCTCTTAAGAGAACATCAATGGATCAATTAGTTAGACTCTCAGAGTTTACTAAAGTGTTATGGGGTTCGATCACTGAGTCGATAACAGTGGAAATTTTTCTATGTACCTTTACTGAGGTTCTGGTGGGTTGGATCCCACCAAAGTTAGAGTTAACATCAGGCTTTGCGTAATATTTTTAATTAGATTAACTGCTATGTATTTTTAACAACAACAAATTTAACCTAAATTTTTAACCAAAATAAATCAAATTCCTACCAAAGGAAATAAATGTTTAAAGAAAAAAACGCATGTTAATCCAAAGAAAACAGTAACATTTTTAAACAAAGCGACGAATTTTTAAACTGAATTGATGAACAGTAAATCACAGCAATGCATTTTTTAAAGAGAAATTAATTTGAAGAAGTGGGATGCCAGGTTTAGTATGATGGAGAGAATTTTTTTAAGAAGAAGCAACTTAAAGCTATTTACTTCTTTACTACACAAGGCACCTTTCGCTGAATTTTTCTTATGGATAAAGGAACATTTTATATTTTTCTTAAATATCCGTTGATAAGAAAAAAATATTTTTATTTTTCTGAATGATAAATTACGACAGAGTTAGTTAACATAAAACTAAGAGGTGAACGTGCTGTCTTTTTTTTTTATTTTTATTGTGAAATACGAAATTTTAAAGTGGGCAATTAGAGTAAAAAGTGCAAAAATTCTACCAGGAGATGAATTTGCAAAACAAAAAAGCAACATTTTTACAAATCTGTTAAATTTTCATCTTAACATTTTTCAAATTTTATAGCATACATAATTCACTTAGTTTTAATTAATTTTTTTTAAATATCCGGAAACAATCAAATACTAAATTTTTTGTAAAAACAAACTAGTAGAACCTTACTTTTCTCACAAAACTGGAAGTTTATATAAAAACATTCAATCGAGCTAATTAACTATTTAGTACTACTATATTTTTGGGAACAAAATTTTGCCGGAAAGAGACTTAATTTCTTTTTAATTTGAAAATAATGCCAATATAGGTTAATCGTTATAATCCTGGAATAATTTTCCTTCTAAAACATTTTCGTAAAGAAATAAAGAACCGTAAAAAATGTACTCTTTATTATTTCTGACATTTCATTCCCACTTAAGATGACAAATAGTGTGGTAATTGAGTTTCGCATTTTTCAAAAAAAAAATTAATGATGTACAGGAATTTTATATATCTCTTTTATTCCAAAATTCTTTGAGACTGGGTTACGTTCTCCTAAAGGAGATTCCTTACATTCTTCTAGGGTCATATTTCTAACCTCACCAATGTACATGTTAATTTTTGCCCGGTATTTAAAGACTTCGCATTTCATATATATTCCACAAAGAAAACTGTTCTTCAATATTGCAACCACGTCACCATTCGATGTTGCTAAAACATGTTGCTCTTCGGTTGGCATGGGCCCAGGCCTATTTTTAAATTTCACGGCAATTGGTTTATCAGGAGGAAAAGCGTATTTCCGAATTTGGAATTGCGGGTGTGGATTCACGTTCGGAATCAGACGAATTGTTCCAAGTTCTTCAAGTCTACATCCATGTAAGAGTGGAGAACGCTTCACGTCACGAGAAGACCTGGACCTCTCGGGTGAATAAGGTTCGACAGGAGCTAAAGTTCGGGCTGTACAGCAAGATCTGGCAGAAGAAGACTTGAGTCTGGCAGGAAAATAAGGCTTGCCCGGAGTGGAAGGCCTCACTCTAGAATACGGTTTGCTAGGAGGAGAACTGGAACTGGCATGATTACCAGACACGGTAGGAGTAGAAGGACTGACTTCAGAATAAGGTGTATTAGAAGGAGACCTCGACCTGGCAAGAAGAGTAGGCTGGGCAGGAGTAGGAAGCCATTCAGTATGTGAAGTTTCAATAGGAGGCGCACCAGGAATCGGATCATCATTAGGTAAACAATCGAAATGTAAACTCAACTATGCAAAAAGAAACGGATCGATTTTGGTATATCATGACACCCTTGTAGCAATATTGTGTGGTTAGTTTAAAACTTTCGAGGAACGTATAGCTGAGGAAACCAGTCTGAATCATTATTTCACTTCTTTTTGAGCCTGCAAACTGTCAGACGAAATATTACTAATCCTTTAGAAAGGACATGATCCAAAAATAAAAGAGCCTGAACATTTTCCAACTTGAAAGGCATAAAAACTATAAGAAAAGAAAAAGTCATGTATCCCATGCATTCTTCGTGAAATTTGCTAAAGGTTCTATGCCCTCGAGTTAACAAAATTTTTAAACGTTTTATTGACAGATCATGTGTTTTTGGAATGTTAAATTAAATTAAATGCTTAATAGGAAAATAATATTTTATCTCTTGAGTAAATTTGTGTCGGAGTCGTCTCGATATCTTTGAATCTTTTAACGTATTTACATTTTCACGTGTGAAGTAATACATTCAACATTTCATGCCACTTATGATACGATTCTTCATTTTCTGCATCAACAATTATTAGAATGAAAATCCGGAAAGGAAACTTTCTGTAACGAAATTTACACCCTGAGCAAGGTTTAAAAAAAAAAACTAACAAATTTTTAAACTCGTTATTAGAATATTTTATTAATTAAAACTTATATCTGGAAAAAATATCGTGCTCAGTTGAGAGTTTAGAATAAATAACAGAAATTCTGAATTTTGCCTAGGTGAATGTCTAGGTTTTCAGTTTCACCAAAATTTGTTTAAAAAATTGGATAAAATATACCCAACATTATACGTTTACATATTGTATTATTATATTTACCAATAGAATCCAAAATAACTGCCCAAAAAAACAAGAGTTCGTGGACAATCCTCATCTTTTTTAATTAAGGAAATAACTAAATGATATATCGATGAAGAATATATTTCAAAATGCAACTAATAAATACCACTGAAATTTATTGGTTTGTATAATAACGGGTAGTCGTCATATCATAGATTGTAAACACTTGAGGTTGTCCTTCTGAGGCACTTACGTTTTATCAGATCGTTCTAACTTTGCAAACTATTGTATGCTTTTGATAATATTATTTGGAATAAACTTTGATAAATCAATTTTTAGCTGTAATAAAATCTTCTTGACTATGAGATGAACAATTTATCCCGCTTTGTAAATAGTTTCATAAATATATTAAGTAATATTTAAAAGCCTTAATTCTGAAATATGTTACGCTCTTCTAGGTTATCATATTTTCTCAACTAAATATACTTTATTTAGATAATTGAAAAAAGTAATAATTAAAGAAAATGTGGGACATGGCTGGGACTCATAATAATCAACTCTTTTTAAATAACCATTTTGTTTTAATTTTTACGGTTTTACGTTTGTAAAAGAATTTAGTATTTGTAAAATTCTTATATATAAATTTCCTGTATTTAATTAAAGAATTATTTTCTGCAAAAAAAGAATGCCACAACAAAAATCTAAGTTGTATACTAAAGAAAAAGTAAGTCGAATCCAACGAGCAAAAATACAAAATATCAACAGAATAGTTAATTTTTTTAACTGAAATTTCTCTTAAATCTTAGCACGCTTTATTCATTTAGTTCAAATTGTTTGACTTTTAAAATATTTTAATACATCAAAATACTAAATTTTAGGTTCAAAAATGTTAATACCAGAATTTTTTAATGAAATAGTTATTGCAACATTTACAGATGTGTCTCCAGAAACAGGATATAAGATTACTTTTTTTATCTTTTTTCAAAAAAGGAACCGAAGTATTAATGGAAGGATGAAACATTTAATTCCAGGACACATATACTCCTTAATCTACTTAGCAGTTACTACTAATATTTTCATCTTACTTCCGATGAAAATCAATATTACATTTTATTTTCATTTTTTATTGAATTAATTATGCGCAACAATGTGCTTTAAATTCATTAATCGAAAATTCTTTAAGATTCGATTACGTGCGTCTACGGGGGATTCCATGCATTCTTCAGGAGTCATATGTTTAACCTCGCCGCTGTACATGTTTATTTTTACCCGAGATGTAAAGGCATCACTTTTTTTAAACAATCCACGGAGGCGCAAATTAATTTGCATTATTGCAACGATGTCCCCAGTGGATGTCGTTAAAACATATTGTTCTTCGGTTGGTACAGGCCCACACTGATTAGATCTTATTTTCACGTAAATCGGTTTATCAGCAGAAAAAGTGTATCTTCGAATTTCATATCTCTGGTGTGGATTCTCCTTGGGAATAAGTCGAATATATTGAAGTTCTTCAGATGAATATCCGAATAAGAGAAAACGGCGATTCCTGGAAGAAGGTGACTTAGACCTGGCACGTAGTTCAGGCTCCGCAGAAGAAGAAGCCTTCACTACAGAATTTGGTCTGGCATGAGGAGACCTGGACCTGGCACGAAGAAAAGGCTGAGAAGAGGGAGGAATTTCTTCACAATGAGAAGTTCCAGAACAAGAAGCTTTAGGAATAGGTTTGCCATTAGGTAAGCAATCGAACTGTAAACTCCAATCTGAAATAAGAAACATAACATCTAAAATATTATTTTTCAAGTAGGCAATCATATCTTAGTACAGTAGGACTTGTCGGATCGAGAAATTTTGGTTCTGCACTTTTGATCACACAAGCTCCAGAAAAAAATCTTTAACGCGACAAGTTTCGATCTGATCAGTCCTACTATATATCACGATCCTCTCTTTCTACAGTTGTGAAGCAAGTTTATAAAGCACTGAGAAATGTTTTTTCTAAAAAATTAATTTCAGAGAAATCCTCACTGTTTTCCTATCTTAAAATTTAACAAAACCCTTCGCAGATTTGTTTACAACCAGCTTAAAAGCTTAAACTAGTTTAAAAGTCGTATTTTGAAGTTTCTAAATTTGTGCGAATACCGTATTAATAGAAATTCTTTGTGAATTAAATTTTATTTGAAAAAATCATTTTTGATTTTCCTGGTATAATAAGATTTGGCATGGAATGCAGATCAAATCATAGCGAGCTTGAAAAAAGTATATTTATTTTAAAGATTGAAGTGAAAAATTTAGACAAAACTTGTAAAATGATGATTATACGTTTTAAACAATGAATATGGCTAGAATTGCCAAATTTCTGGAGAACATTTTTTCGGTGAACTGAGACGCAGCTCTTTAAAATATTACGTATGTCACATAAATATTTTGGAGAGATGAATTTCATCTTTCTTTATATTAATTTTATCTTTCGTCAGATAATTTTTATCTTTCGGCAGATAAAGTTTATCTTTTAGTCGATAAACGTGCGCTAACAG
>NC_046659.1:143384934-143392651 GCF_010883055.1 Belonocnema kinseyi | reverse complement strand
TGAATTTCATCTTTCTTTATATTAATTTTATCTTTCGTCAGATAATTTTTATCTTTCGGCAGATAAAGTTTATCTTTTAGTCGATAAACGTGCGCTAACAGTATACTTTTCCCTACACTTCTTCCTTTTATTTCATACTGAAATAGGATTCCTCGTGTCAGAAAGTTGCGAATTTACAAATATTTTTGACAGTTTTATAATTAAAGTGCATCAACTTTTTCTTTTAGTTTGACGCCCTCATCAGTCAACATGTTTTCAACAACTATCAAACTGGAATCACTCTAAGAAAATTCTGAAGAAGCCATGTTTATTATTGTAGTTGAAGTGTAGACCACCACATCAACTGAAAATTTGTAGATCTTTTAAAGAAAAATAATTCTTTTAATTAACATTTCCCTCATATCTCACGCTATTTGATTCAAAACTGGGAATCTTATAAACATTGATTATTTTTTCAAGAAAAAGATTCAAAAAGTTGTCAAGGAAATATTGTGGGGGTTTAAACAAAATTCAGAGAAGAGTCATTAGGATGACTTTGACCTCCACTTTAGGACACTAAAAGACTAAATTGAAGACCAATCCAGTCTGTCGATTTTTACGAAATTTTTATTGGCAGCAGGCCAAAAATCCTCATATTTACATACATATATACACACATACATAAATAGACATTCGACAAAAACTGGGTTCGGCATTCAAATTGCACACAAATCTAATGCATTTCCTGATAATAATGTTAAAAATGAATTTTTAATTTAACTTATAAATAGTTATATAGAGTAATAAAATTTTCAGTTAAAGAATATTATTTTTAGATTTTTGTTCATATATTTTGGAAATAATGATTAATTTTCAACCTAGAAGAATAATTTTCAACTAAATAGTTGCATTTTAATTCAAAATAGATACATTTTTAACCGGATAATTGTATTTTTAACTAAACAAGAAAGATCTTCAACAAAAAATGGTACAGTTCAACTTGCAGTTAATAAAATGTATGACAATTTAAACAAAAATCTTCAAAAATAATTAAATTTTCAACCAAATAAATAATTTCTTTAATAAATAATTACTTTCACAAAACTTGTAAAGTGAATGAGATAAATTTGAGCATGCAAAATAAAGTGAAAACACTGTTTCTTTTTGAAAAATTTATTTACTTCCTACATAATTATAAGAAAAAAGTAAAAAAAAATCTTATTTCACAGTATAAAAATATTTTTTAATCGTCTCCGAGATCGCAGTCAATGCAGATTGATATACGATTCTCGTCACGCATAGGTCGAAGACAAGACGTACATTAAGTTTTTGTTTTTTTTTCCTTCTTCCTGTTGCAGAGCAGGCACCTCGTTTTGTAGGCAATTTAATATAGGTGCACATACACTGTTATTTGCATTTCTAAATACACTTTTATAGACAAAAAATGAATTTTGTAAGTTAGCTTTTTTTCTAATTTTTTCGTACTATGGTCTCACGGGGTCTTCATTACCCCGACAAAAAAAAGTCCGCACTTTTCGATATGTACAGACAGACCGGAGCCATGCCGCTCTTTAAAACCTCTCGAAACTTGTTGTAGTACCTTTAAACAAAAGCAGATGGCACTAAAGGTTCAATTTTGAAATGCAAGTTCTATGGGACTCTGCTATATAGTTTGCATGGGGTTCTGTGGACCCCTGATGATCACGACGGGTTAAGCAACAAAAATTAATATCTGTTAATTGCCTTGTAATCGTTGTTTTCAAAGCGTCTAGTGAAAAATTTAACAAAAACATCATACAGAGTTGAAAAACTAAAAAAAAGACATGGCACAGTTCATGGTGCTAGCGAATTCTATTCTTTATTACCCTAACACACTGGGTTATCCAAGAATATATTCAGATTGAATTTGTGATTATTGTAGACAAACATAACAAAATTTGGGATGATAATAACAATTAGGATGAAAAGCAAATATAATCACACAATATCTGATAATTTTACGTTTGCATATTAAATTATTCTATTTACCAATACACTTTAAGATGAACACCCATAATAGGGCAAGTGTAGAAACAATCCTCATGTTTTCTCAATAGACGCAAAACTGATTATTGTAGTAAAAGAATACGACTAATAGGTTGCAAAGGCAGTATTCTAGAATTACATTCGTTGTTATAACATCCTTTAGCCGTTATCTCATTTATTTAAGACACAAGTTTGTCCTTCTGCAAAATTTACATTCCATGAGATAATTCAATTCGGTCGAGTACAGTGTATTTCTACAGCGTCTAAAGAAAAGGTCACAAGATATGGGTGAGCTTCGAATACAAACATTTTTCTTTTTTGTCGTAAAAAGATTTGGTAATATGTGCTGTGGAATTTTACAAAAAATCATAAATTCTGAAATTCGCGGCATAAATATAACTGTCTCAAATTTATTATTTTTAAATATAACTCATTTTAACTTGCATAAGTATTCGCAATCGAAATTATGAAATATGGCCTTTTAAATTATATAGTATTTTAATTAAAATAAATTTTTTTAAATATTTGTATCTAAAGCTCTGTGTGTAAATGTGTAAATGTGTGATTTAATAAGAAATAAATTTTTAACCATCTCTATAACCGTAAGTAATTTGGTTAAATGGTATAATAATAATTGTGATAAATAATTGAATTTTTTACTGAAAAAGATAAATTTCGGAACAAAAATAGAATATTTAATATCTCATATTTGAAAAGTTTACAGTCAACTAAAGAAAGGAACTGGAGTAGTCAGCTGGAGTAGTCAACTTTTCGCTCACAATTACCATCCCGATGATAATGCATATTTCTTACACCTTATATCTGTGGCTCTTCACAGAAAACCCTGATAAATTGCTTGTTTGTGAAAAAGGATTTTCCTTCTGATCTATCTAGTAGCTTAGTGGTTAGAAAACCCGAGTAGCAGTCAGAACAACTAGGTTCATTTTCCAGCAGAGCAAAAAGAAAGGATATTTTTTCACAGACAAAATTTGATTTTTAAATTTCAGAAAAACGAGAAATTCTGAATTTTAGGGGTATCTTAGAGCGATGGTGTGCATATCAATTTGTATGTCATGTGATAAGTATCTTATCTGATTAGCCATTTACAATCCTGATGATAATACAGATTTCCTATATATTAGATCTATGATTCTGTAAAGAAAACCATGCTAAATGGCGGGTCCGTGACAAAAAGATTGTTTTTCCGATCTGCCTAGCAGCTGAATGGTTGGAGCACACGAATGGCAATCAAAAGACCTGAGTTTCTTTTCCAACAAAGCTGAGAGAAGGGATCTTTTTTTACAGATAAGAATTTAATTTTTGAATTTTAGAAAAACAAAAAACTCTGAATTCAAGGGCTAACTTAGATTGATAGTGTAGATATCTATTTATACGTAATGTGATAAGTATCACAGCTAATCGGTTTAGAGTCTTGAGAGAAAACCTAGCCGAATGGCATTTCTATAAAAAAATATATTCTTTTTCTAATTTCCATAGAATCTTACTGGATAGAGCACCCGACCGGCAATCAGAACACCTGGGCTCATTTCCCAGCAGAGGAAACAAAAAGGATTTTTTTCACAGAGAAAATGTTAAATTTTTAAATGAAAAAAAATTTCTGAACATGGCGGGTGCCTTATGCAAGCTCGATGGTGTAAAAATCTAATTTTACGCAAAATGATTCTTTTTAAATCTTTCCAGTAGCTTAGTGAATGCAGAACCCGACTGAATGAGTACTTATTTAAGAAAAAATTCAATAAAGCTTTGAAAAAATAACAATTAGGATAGAATACAGATTGCAGACATCAAGGGTGTCGTTTCAAAATATTTACTTTTCATTAAATCATTCGATTAGTGTGATCAGAAAAGATTTCCAGATAGTCCACAAAAAAGTCAGATACAGCTCATTACTTACTATCATGATATGTTCTCCGCTAAAAGAATTGAATAAATAATGATAGAGATATGATTTAGGTACAAAAATTTTACTTTGCTTAATTGAGAATTTGCAGTCATAAATTATGTGAAAAGATTTGCTTCTAAATGATGGAGGCATTCACTGATAAAAAAAAGCCTACAATGTAATTCATATTAGGCTTATTACAATAAACACCTAACTATAGCTGCACCTTTCATGTTTTTGAAGAAAATGATGTTTTTCCGTTTTTTTGATAAATGAAAAGAATTTATTTTTGTGAGAAGAAAACATGTTAATAGTTTTGATTTAATTTTGCAGTTAATTTAAATTTATTGTTATATTACACTCAAATTGCAAATAGTTGTCCACTAAGCTATTTTGTACATGAACTTACGAAAGAGCGATCTGTCACACGGGCAAACATTTCTAATATATGGCAGCATTATAGTGACCGGTCACTAAACAGTGATCGGTTGCACATATTCCCTATTCGACGTTATTTAGAGGATGATGTACATAGTAACCCCCAGGAATAAATTTTATTTTAAAATTGGATAAAAACGCAGTAGTACGATTATTCAATGAAATATCAAATTTATCTGACGAAAATATTTATTAACGTATGTGGTATTTTAAACAACTGCCTCTTGGTTGAACGAAGAAATTTCCCCCAGAAATTTGAAAATTCTCGCGGTATCAATTGTTTAAATAATATCACTTTATTTAAATGAATTAAATCAAAAAAATATTTACCTACACTTGCGGAACAAAGGCTGAACTTAGGTTAGTTTATAGTATTTAATAGATTTTATGCTTTCACGATGATTCATTTTGATAAAAAGAGATATTTCGGGTTTCACTCGTGTAAAAAAGTCTTCGAGTGTCCTCTCTACGATGCTTGTGATTGGCCAGAGCGCCCCACCGTGGGGAACTGGTTGAACTTGATTGACCAATCAAGTTTTTTTTTTAAATCCGGGAGAACGGAAAGCCAAATCGGATGTTCAGCTAGTGCTGATTGCGTGAAATGTTATAGCCTCATGTTCCTTAATATGCTGGCTAATCGCTCTCCCGGTTTCTCCAATATAGACTTTGCCACAAGAACAAGGGATTTTATATACTCCTAGATCACTGAGGGGTGCCTTTTTATCTTTAGGGTTATTTAGTGGTTGTCCTATTTTCGCAGGTGGTTTAAATATTGTTTGTCTGTTGTGTTTGTTGAGAATTCTTCCCCATTGTTCTGTGACACCTTGGATGTAGGGTAGGCTGGTGGTCATTTTTCTCTCTCTTTCTTTCGTAGGTTATGTTGACTTGCTTTTTTGAGTGTGTTTTCTTACTTCTTATCAATTTGTTTGTTTAATCGTTCTGTAATAGGATTTGTTTAACGTTTTGTAATCCCATTTGTAAGTTATCTTTATCTGTTATGGAGACAGCTCTGTATACAAGGGAGTTGATGACCGATTGTTTTTGAGATAGATGATGGTGTGAGGAGACATGTAGGTATCTGTTTGCATGCGTGGGTTTTTTGTAAACTTCATGTCCTAATATGTTATCAGATTTTTTGTAAACTAATATTTCCAAGAAAGGCAATTTTCCGTTTTGTTCTATTTCCATGGTAAACTGGATATTAGGATGTAATTGATTGATAAAATCGCAAAACTTATTTAGTTCATCTCGTCCATGTCGCCAGATGACAAATATGTCATCAACGTAACGGAACCAGAATTTTGGTTTAAGTTTGCCTTGGTTGAAGATTTTAGTTTCTAGATGTTTCATAAAGAGATTGGTACTTTTGTAAAAAAAGATACTATGTCGAAACTCACTATTATGTCCTGGGACTAAATTTGAATCTGTTGTATCTTTCTAATGAAGTCATATGCGTTTTGGACGTGAGTGATGGAGTTTCCTGTAAAAGGATTTAGTTTTGCAGCGAGGAAGCGTGCTAGGTTATTAGTTGGTGAGTTTATTGTGCTGACGATCGGTCTGATTGGAATGTTCTCTTTGTGAATTTTTGGGAGCCCGTAAGGTTTTGGAGATATTGGATTAGTAGGCATTGAGTTAGATATTGTTTGGCTATCAAGTTTAGAGTCTTTGAGAAGAGTTTTTGTTTTACATTTTTTTGTTTTACAATACTTATAGTATTTGTTTACAAATTTAGAAGTCTTCATCAGAGTCGGCAGAAGCTAAAGGTTTGTTCAACAAAAGTAAAATACTGAAATTGACTAAGTGTCTTTGTCCTCAGATCGCAGAAACTTTAACCGGACAGGGCTTGGAACCTATAATCGTCACGTAACTAAAGTGGATTTGTACAGGTAATTAACTACGAATTACACAGAGTATCAGAATTTAAAATTTTGACATGGTGAATCGAATATGAAGGATAGAAATGACGCAAAATTGATGGAGATTTATGAGAGTTGATGTAATCAAGTTTTTTGGGTCTCTGAATCCACATTTGGCATGAGAATTCCAAAACTCAAAATGGTGGATCCAATATAGCAAATTCAAATCACGTAAATATGGACAATTTTTTATAAAGTTGGTGCCTGATCTCTCTTTCTAATCCATAAAATTAGACAGAGATGTTCGATCATTTTTCTCTCTTTCTGACTTATAACATAGAACAAGACGTGCAGTCGATAGTTTTAAAAACGAACGATTATCTCGGTCTCATTTATGCAGTGAAAGATAGATTTGATCAAGTAGAATAGAGGGCATCGGAATCCCACCCCTGTACTCATCTGAGTAGACGAGTATTAGATGGCAATGTGCGCTATAAAAAATAGCCCTCTGGCGGTTTATAGACTGTTTTAAAAAAGGCGTATTTCCATCTAGTACTTGTCTGTTAAATCTGGCGAGAAAACACTATCAAGACATTTCAGTCAATAACAATCTCGTACTAATCCATAAAAATACTCAATTGACGCTTTACCGTTGACATATAGTACTGGACCGCTAGCTAAGGCCGCCAAAAGTGAAATAGGGAATAGAAAGAAAGTGAAAATCAAGAATGTTGAACTGTCTTTTTATAAAGACGGTGATTGGTAATAAGTCCCAAGAACTGAAAAAATGACGTAGCAAAAGAAAAAGAGTTCTTTATTGAACGCACGACATATAATACTGGACCGCTGGCAATGGCTGTCGGAAGTGGACCAGGAAATAGAGAGAGAGAATACAAGTCGAGAAATTGGACCTGTCCTTTATTAAGGATGGTGATTGGTTCTAGGCATCTTCCATCTGCTTTCATTAGAAAAAGATCAACTGACCAATTAACAATCGCGATCCTTAGAAAAGGACAGGTTTACTTTCTCGATTTGTTTTCTCTTTCTATTCCCTGGTCCACTTCCAACAACCACAGCCACCGGTCGAGTACTATATGTCGATGTATTTAACTGGTAGTAATTTTGTAGTTTTCAGAAGTTATTGTAGGTTCGCTAGTGAGGCGCCGCATCTAGTCTTATAATAAGCTTGTAGAAAACCACGACCCTGAATGGCTAGAGGTTCTGCGATCGGAGAACAAGAGACTCAGACAAGTTCAGTCCTATAATTGTGCTAAACAAACCCTTAGTTTCTGTCGACTCTGATTTATACGTTTTAAACAACGAATACGGCTAGAATTGTCAAATTTCTGGAGAACATTTTTTCGGTGAATTGAGACGCAGCTCTTTAAAATATTACCATAAATATTTTGGACAAATGAATTTCATCTTTCTTTATATTAATTTTATCTTTCGTCAGATAATTTTTATCTTTCGGCAGATAAAGTTTATCTTTTAGTCGATAAACGTGCGCTAACAG
>NC_046659.1:143363301-143384834 GCF_010883055.1 Belonocnema kinseyi | reverse complement strand
TCATTGTAGGAAAAAGGTGGCTGTTATGAGTTATTGCTTTATTCAATTATTGAAAAAAACTGCGATACTAGGAAAGCAATTAATTCGTAATGGTGGAATCTGGGCGTCTGATATGAATTTTGCGACATAGAGTACCTTTTTTAATATATATTTTTCAGTAAATAAGGAAGTTATTATATATTTTTCAATGTCCGCAATACTTTACAAAACACTTACATTCATATTATTTTTCATAGTTTTAATATTCGTTTATTATATCAGATGTATATTTTGCATACAAACCAGTACAATAAATCAAAAATTGAGAAACTTGTAAGATTCACTATCTAGAAAGAATATGAATGAGATATATTTAAATAATATTATTTTAGCCATGCTTAATGACATACATTAATTTTCAAACAAACATTATAATCCTGTAATATTTTTTCTCCTGATATATATTTGAACGAAAATAAAAACAATCTTTTTTATCTATGTCCGAAGAAGTAATTTGGACAATGAAAAAATAATGAAACGTTTGAAACGATAATCCATTGACGTTTATTGTAATTAGCAGTTACCACTTACATGTTTATTTTACTTCGAATGGCAAAGAGTATTATATTTTATTTTCACTTTTTTACATTAGTTACGAGAAAAAAAAAGATTTAGCAAAACCTGTTTACAAAAGTCGGTCGGAAATCGAGCGCGTAGCACGAGTGTCACGATGAGAATGTGTACCTCGAAGACTACAGAGCTTTGAGAAACTTAATCTTTGACAATACTTAATCAAGTAGAAAATTCAGAACATGAAGACGCATATAAATACTGCCATATAAAAGAGATCTTTTTGATAATGCTTTTTTCAAGTATTCCAAATGTAAAGAATAAGTATCCGAGCGCGAAGCGCGACGTGTACTTATGTCCTAGCGCGTAGCGCGAGGTAACCCATTATCGAGCGCGAAGCGCGTGATTCAACTGTCGCGCGCCCCAGACACGCTCAAACTTGTAAGAGAAGCGAGCCGCGCGCGTAGCGCGCGATGAGAATGTTCCCGCGAGGCGGGCAGATTTTTAAAATAAGATTGATTATATAATGGAATGTCATTTATATTTAATACTCTACAATTCTTCGAGATTCGGTTATGCGAGTTTACAGGTGATTCTTTGATTTCTTTAAGGGCCATATGTTATAAATTCCATGAAGACGCATATTACCTTCCAATATTACAACGAAGTCACCAGTGGGTGTCGTTAAAACATACTGCTTTTTGGTTGGAATAGGCCCACGTTTATTATATTTAAATTTTATTTGAATCGGATTATCTGCAGGAAAAGTGTGTCGTCGAATCTCGAATCTCTGACGTGGATTGATTTTCGGGATAAGCCGAATAAATCTCAGTTGATCAGGATCATATCCAGGAGCCGGAGCACAATGAAGCAAGGTAGAAGGAGACCTGGATCTTGCACGAAAAGAAGACTTGACAGAACAAGCAGACCTTTAAGAGTAAGAAGTTTCAGAGCGAGAAATACCAGGGATAATGGGGTCCCCATTAGATAAACAATCAAACTGCAAATTCAGCTCTGCAATAAGATGCATTTTTATAATGCAATCACGTGACCTTATGAGAGCACTGTGCCCCTAAATTTTGGACAAAGACTGGTTTTTACCCCATCATTGGCGGACTGGGGTGCAATCGAGTACACAATAGAGGGACCTACAACTTAATGTGGGTTCCAAACTGCCAGAACCTCGATAAAAGTACATAGAAAATTTCTAGGTGTTCCGGCTCAGGGATCGAACCCCAGACCTCTAAGGTGAATTCTGAGCGTCTTACTAATTGAGCCTCTTAAATTAATCTATTATTAGTTTATTATTATTTGCATTTTCATTATTATTTTTCGAACATGAGAGCGCCGTATGTTGGTATGTTAGGTACTATGAATTTGGTTTTAATTACCAATGAAATAGTAGTCAACATAGCCTTCAGCTACTTGCAGCGTTTTTATTCAATTTTGTCATAACATCAAGTTTAAAGTTTTGTGTTCTTTTATATCATATTATTATTATTATTGTTCTAATTATTATTTTGCGTTTTCTGGGGCCTAGTGTCTTAGTTTTTTGTTCATTTTCTTTTTTCGACCTTGAACAGAAGAATTACCGCGCTGAAAAAAACCAGGTGACTTTCCTCGATCCGTACATAATTTCCAGCATAAGTTTTTGAATATGAATTTCGTTTGCTCGTAAGTTTTATAGTACATTATATTAGCTAGTGAGAAAGAACATTTAACATTAATATAATTTTGATAAAATTGATAGATTTAATAAATAAAGCGTCGCTTTTCTTATGGAATGCTCAATTTAGAGAACAATATTAATCTACATGGAAGAATTACTCAAATATCAGCATCAATTTTACCTTCGTTTTACTAAAAAAAAAATAAACATTTCATAGTTTTGAAAGAAGCCTGCCCATTGGAAGTGTTTCATTTGTGCGCCTCTCCATTTTGACGTGCACAGATAGGAGTGTACCATTTGTGAACGTGCATGCATCTAATTGATATTTTATTGTTTTGGGTAAAATTAAATTTTCGCGTACACATAAAAAAAATTG
Organism: Belonocnema kinseyi; assembly: GCF_010883055.1. Lineage (NCBI taxonomy): Eukaryota > Metazoa > Arthropoda > Insecta > Hymenoptera > Cynipidae > Belonocnema > Belonocnema kinseyi. The sequence goes on along the minus strand of NC_046659.1, from coordinate 143,382,240 downwards.
TTTGAAAAATATACATAAAATTATTAGAAGACCTTTTATATTATTATATTTACCAGTAAAACTGATTGAATGATGATTCGCCTATTCCTATAATTTCCTAGTCGTATCTTATATATTGTAGACGTCAAGCTCTTCCATCTGATATGTTTACATTTCATTAGAGCCAATTTCGTGGATTAAAATTATATGATTAAGGGCATGTGATACTTAAAAAATTATCGATTTTACCAGTTTTAGGTTTCTCTGGGTTTTTTTCTAGAATGATAAATATTTTGTCTTTCAAATTTGGGAAATGATAGTGAACATGCTAACGGGCGTCCCTACACACTTGTCTTGTCGCTTAATGCAAAACATTTAATTTGGCTAAATTTGATTAATTTTCATGTCACTTAGGAATTAGTATTGATTTTATCAGTGTTACATTCCCGCGGATTTTTTCCTAGATTAATATATATTTTGTTTTAAACATTAGAGGAATGATAGCGAACATGCTAACGGACATCCCTGCACACTTTTTTTGTGGGTTAATTGCAAAAAATTAGATTTTGCTGAAAATTTGTGTGTAAATATCGAGATTATGTGTGTTACGATTCTGTTGAGCGTTACTTGCAAACTACACAAAATTTTTGGCCGAAAACTTTAGACTTAAAAATAAATATATTGACTATGTCCCGGAACTAACCTTGTTTGCAGGCAAACGAAAAATTTTATTTCATAAATAATTTCTAAATTATCAGAATGACAGAGCTGAAAAACAACGTAACTTAAAAATAATGCACATGAATAACATTTTTATTTAGCGCAATAAATTTTGTTGTTATGACCCTCAAAAAAGAGTCTGGGGACGTCAGTTATGATATTTTATAGCAACTCCGAATTAAGTGTTTTAAAATTTTCATTTTTTTGAAAAAAAAACAAGGAAAATGTACCCGATTGACCACACGACGAAATATTACATGTCCTTAATTTAAAATTAATTTCCCAATTTATTTAATGTATTAGGTTTTATTCAATTAGTATTACCATAATCTCTGATACGAATCAATTTTGTTGTTTTTATTGTACAAATATTCAGTTAAATCCTATACAATCCTTTCCCGTCTACTTGAAATATAATGATACTTTTTCGTCATACGCTGCGGAAATCTAATCTAATAAAATTAGTTTGATGATCTTCTGAAAAGTGAATATCTCAGAAGGACAAACTAGATCTCTGAAATCTATGAGATCACTACTATAATATATTATATTAAATTTCATTTCATTTTATCATTGTATCGGGTCTCATCAAAAATGGTCGTTTTTATTAAAGAAGGCTAAAACTTTACATTAAGAGGTGTTGTCATTTGATATATCACAACCTTTTTATTAAGGAACTTATATACGATATAGAGCATAACATTTTAGCATGCTTGATTAATAGATTTGCCCGTTTGCAGATGCGAGTAATCAGTGGCACGTAGTCCAAGATAGAATTCAGAATAATTTGTTTAAATATAATTATACCTTTTAAAAGTTCTTTATTATACCATTGAGCCATTTTCCTTTTGTGGTAAGCGTGACTCACTTCGAGAGGAAGGGAGTGATGTAGGATAGGGGGTATGAAATTGTAGATTGTTCTAGAATTTTCGTCTTATTCGTTTAAATAACATATTTTTTCTGCAACACTGCTCCGACCTAGGAAGCTGATTAATATTTTAAGCGATCACCCTAAGTAAAGAGCCTTTTCAAAAACATCATTTGAGGCCTGTCACTGGTAACCATGAGTATCCAAGGTGTTTTGTTTCAGGTGCCATTCACTCAGCCGTCACCCGTCTGCCTGTGGGCATACTGAAATTTCTTTACCTTGATATGATTTTTCCATTAGTCCTTCATCTTTCACTCTCAATACGCCTTGTAACAAGGCAAAGTCAGCTGGTGTCGACTCCGTTCTTAGCTGCGTGAGGCAACACTGGACCAGTTGCTTTGGTAAGCAATCTTCTATTAACCAATGGGACCTTTAGCAGCCGGGTGGTTAGACCCAATCAGCGAGCAGAACATGTACGTAGACACGCATTGGCAGACACAGCAATGTAAACCTTTTTTATTTCACTGAAACAAGCAACAACGGCGACACCAAAATTCGGATGGTCCACAGCACAGGACTGTCCTGTGCTCCTCACAATGGTGGAAGATGACACCGTTGACATTAAGTTTTCAATTTTCTAGTTGGTGGTCCAGCACTATCCGAAATTACACTCTGTAAGCAGATGTAGAATGGTAAACCAGAGTTTAGAAAGAATGAACTTTCGTATATTAGTAACGAAATAAATCGGAAATTTTTATCAGATCAAAACACTCAAAGAACGAAGAAAAATGTATATCACCTCTGACTGTTCTTGATCATAAGATTCTGTTGTTGATTCGAATGTTGAATCATGGACGTCCTCTTCTGATTCCGAATCCGTATACGCTTCCTCGATTTTTTGTTCGTCATCTGCCGGTTAGTCATTTGCCACGCTTTGCTCTGTTTGACTGAAGGTTTCTGATACAGCAGCTCTAGTGTCTTATGACGCTTATAATTCATAAATTCAATACATATTTTTCTATTCGTTTTGGTATTTTTGTTAAAGAAATTTGTTTACACCTTGAACTTGACAATTTACACTTAAATCGTCTAAATGGAATCGTTGTACTATCCGACTGCTCAAGCTTTGAATGACGCTTCAAATTAAAAGTTTGCTATACCTCATTTTCTTCCATTTTTATTTTTAAACAAAACTGTACACTTATAATTTTCAAACTCATGCCTAAAGCATGTTACTTAACAACTTTGATAAAAAAACTGAAATTCACTTACCGCTATAATACTCGAATTTAAATGGTTACCTGGGGTACAAAAATATCCACTGGCACACAAAACTCAAAGGAAGCACTAATAATCTCGCTTACTGACCTAGGTCAAAGGGCGTATGCTTGAAGTGAACTAAAGTTAGGGCTCCACACCAAATTGCACGTTTCCATAGTCAGGATCGTACTTAAACTTTGAATGGGGTAAAGTATTACCCCAGTTAACCATTTTAGGGCTAGTATCTAGACAGTAGGCATTGTGACTACTATATTTGAATCAGTCGCCTGCTATGCGAGTAGATTCTGCAAAATTACTTACTTATATATTTTTCTTACATTATGCGCACAGAACGATTTTCATGGTGCCTTGTTTAAAGATGCATTCTCAACCAAAAATGTAAAAATTTTCAACGAAACAGTTAAATTCTCAACTAAGAGAGATTAACTTTTAACAAAACAGCGTCATCTTGGATCAAAATAATAAAAAATTCTACAAAATATTAAATTTTTCAGTATAGAATATTAATTTTCAAGTAAGTTTAAACAGTTAGAGTTTGAACTTCTTATCTCAATGAAACGGTGTTGGTTTTATATCCCCATTACGCATAACTTTCGAAAGAGTCCTCGAATTGAATTGTGTTTAAGCACGCTTTTTGTGGTTGTAAGACCATATTTTCTATGATTTAAAAATTCTATGTACTGCACATCATAGCACTAAGAAATTTAAACAATTTAGCCACATTTCTTTTCTCAATAAATAAGAAATTACCAGATTTACAGCATTTTTTAATTAAAAAAAAATTCTAAGTCAAGCAACGCGCGACATGAAAAAAATTCAGAAGAAGCAAAACATTGCTTCTTAAAAACATGAGCGTATACAAATTTTGCTAAAAAGAAGATCGACAAATCCTTCATTGATCACTTTTTGACAGAACGCGTAGTTTTTGTTTTATTTATGGAAAATAACATTCACAATAATGAAATTAATTTTTTGGGGAAAAAACAATAAGCAAACAAAATAAGTGCACAAAAGTTGCTCGGGACTCAAAAAAGACCGGCAAGTTTGTTTTCATTTACTTAATAAAACATTTTTAATAGCAGATACAGCAAAACACCTCACAAACGAAAATTCAGATGAATCGACCTTTTCAGTTTTTTATGAGGACCCTCGAAGAACGGTCGAAATGTTGAATTAAATTAATTATGCTGGAAAGGACCATAACCTTTTAAAGTCAGAGCTCTCACCTTTAATTGGAAACAACATTTTTGTATGCTTTTCCACATTTTCCTTAATCAAATACGATGTGGATAAAACTTATTCTGTTTGTGAATGCGTTGACAAAAAGTCCCTCGAATTGAAGTAGTTTTCGTTATAAACGGCAAATATGATGTCATTTTTAACAAACGAAACTAAAAAGCAACATGATCACGGTTTGAAAATTTTTAGACATTTTTCAAAGTCAAATATATTTATCCCTTCCGAATAAAAAAGAGATTTTTTCAAGTGCGTCTGAATTTAGACCAACAAAATCAAAATACAATAGAACGTGGGATCTAAAGTTACATTAGATAATTAGAGGAGGAACATTAGAAAATTAGATAGAGACGTGAAAATAAAGATTCAGAAGTCAACCAACAACTCCAAGATCATGTAATTCAGCATACTTTACTAATTCTGTTTTTCAACCAGAACTTCCGCATATGTCATTCGGTAAAATTTAAAATACATCCTTAAAAAAACTAGCTCAGCTAGAGATTCCTCTAGATGAAAAAATGAAGTTAAAATTCGGTGTAAATACTGAAACATTGAAATTTTTAGAAGAATAGCATATTCCATCTCTAATGTAATTACAAGTTTCTTCTAACATTTTGATCTTAGGTTAAATTTGAAGTCAATATTACATTTTAGTTTTGCATATATTTTTACAGTTGAATTAATGACGTGCAGGAAGCTCGTTTGCATCAATTATTTTAAAATTATTCATGATATGGTTGCGGGATCCTAAAGGAGATTCGTTGCATTCTTGTACGGTCATATGTTCAACTTTGCCGCTGTACATGTTTATTTTTGCCCGGTATTCGAAGATATTTTTTTTCGTATATATTCCACGAAGACAATTATTAGTTTCCAATATTGCGACGACGTCACCAGTAGGTGTGGTTAAAACAAATTGTTCTGAAGTTGGTATAGGCCCACGTCTATTAGCTTTTATTTTTACTTCAATGGGTTTATCAACAGGAAAAGTGTATCTTCGAATTTCGAATCTCTGGCGCCGATTTGCTTTGGGAATGAGCCGAAGAAATGGTAAATTTTCAGGTCCATTTCCGAGTATTAGAGAAGAACGAGGCTTGAACAAAGGAAACCCGGACCTTGCAGGTAGATCAGACTCGGCTTGGGAAGAGAATTGTACTACGGTTTCAGATCTGACACGAGGAGACCTCGTTCTGACACGAAGAGGAGACTGAGTAGGAGGGGGGATCTCTTCAGAATAAGAAGTTCCAGAACAAGAAGCAACCGGAATAGGGTCTCCGTTAGGTAGACAATCGAACTGTAGACTGAACTCTGCAACAAGAAACAGATCTGATGTTCCTGTGTTTCAAAACCTTCGTGGCAAGATTGTGAGAAATCTTTGAAAGGTTTGGAGAAATATTTGTCCCGGGAAATGAATCTTAACTCCAATTTAACTTCTTCCCAACTCCGCGAAATTCGAAATTGAAAAGTATTTTAGATTTTGCATATTCGAGAGTTTAAATTCTTAATTTTTCTGTGTTGTATTATCGAATTTTAAAAGAAATATAACCATGCCGAACAGTTCTGCCAGATTGAGCTAGAAATTTACCTCTACCCTAACTCCTGTTTGGAACCGAAAAACAGAAGGTGCATGATTACCACTGTAAATTCGTGAGGACGCCGAAAATGCGCGATTCGAACTTCGGTTTTCTCAGGGTTTCTGCTGCACGATGACTGCCGATCTGGAAGCTTTGGAAAATTTCGGCGGTCTTCTATCTATAAATCGAATCTGATTTAAAATATATTGAAGAATTTGGCGATTTTGATGTTTCGCGTGCTTCTATATTTTATTCAACCGTCGATTTTGAGTTTATTATTATTGGTTTATTATACATTATTAATAATAAAACAATTGGTTTTCTGAAAAAAATTGAGTAAAATACATAAATAAAAATTTCGTAATTTATTTGCCACCAAGTGTAATTTTTTATACAAGAAATTAATGTTTAAGAATAGCTAAATTTTCGAGAAAAAAGATTAATTTTCTTGTAGTTAAAAAAATTAATTCAATTTTTAATTGAAAATTCCTTGGAATGTTTTAAAACATTCTCAAATATTTGAAATCCTTAAAAATCTTTTAAAATCGCTTGAAACTTTTTGATGCTTAAGACTGAAATTTAAGAAAGAGAAAATATTAATACTTAAAATATTGAAATGTTTGTAAATTAGAGTTTTGAAATGGGATCAATAAAAATTTAAAGCTTTCAAAATTTAATATTCAATGATTTTCAAATGTGAAATATGAATAATTTTCAAGACGATGGGATTCAAGTCTTCAAAATTTCAATTGTAATCTTGGACGTTTTTTTTATAAAAATTAATGATCATAAATAAATTGAAAGCGATCAAAATTTAAATGTATGTTTTTCATTTGGACTATCTATAAATGAAATTATTCCAAACTGAAATTTGGAAAAATTTTAAAACTTCAAAAATGTAAATATTTATAGATTAGTTAAGCAATTAAATTAAAGTTTTAAAAGAGATAACTCGAGTTAAAGTTGAATTATTTTTAGAACGATTTTTTTATACAATTATAAAATTATTTAATTTATTGTTTTAAAAAATCCCAGAGGGCACAAAGTTTGGCGACGTCTTTACAACTTCGTTACGTCATATTTACGACAACTTTACAAGATCCTATGTCAATGTCGTTAAGGTGTCTTTACGATACCGTAAATAAGTCGTATGATTTGACGATGTCTTCGGGATATCGTAAAGATACCGAAACGACATGGTCATAGGATTTCGTAAATTTGTCCTCAAGATGTCGTAACGATGTCGTGAAGACGTCGCCAAATTTTGTGCTCACTGGGATGCTTTTCAATTTTTAACGCTTTCAATTTATTTATGATCACTAATTTTTTGTAAATAAACTTCCAAGTGTGCAATTCAAATTTTAAAGACTTGAACCCCATAAATTTCAATATTATTCACATTTTATAGTTAAAAATGTCTGAAAATTAAATTCCGAAATATCTTAGGATGTTTTAAAACATTCCAAGGAATTTTCAATTGATTTCAATAATGTATAGCAATTTCAAAGACTTTTAAGGTTTTTTCATCAATTTAATTTTAAAAAATTTGTTTTCTGAAAATTTAACTATTTTATAGAAAAATTTTACGTTTTGTTTAAAAATTAATTTTTTTGAACTACAAGATAAGTAATTTTTGCCGTCGCAAATTTAGCTATGATTAAACATTAATTTTTCATATAAAAATTAGACTTGCTGGAAAAGAAATTTCTTTTGTTCAAAGTTCACGTATTTTATTAAAAATTTTTTTGTATTTACGTATTTCAAACAAAATTTATTTTTTTGCAGAAAATAACGCAAATCTGTTTTTGGTCTCTATCGATAGTTTCGGAATTGCTCCGTCCAACAAAAAAATCAGAAAAAAATTTTTTAGCACAACTTATACCAATAAAATGGCTTATTAGATTAAATATAATATTAAATATACTATTGAATATATAATTAAATATACGTATTTAGGATTCGCCCTTCACTGAAAAAAGGGCTCCACTTCTAGTTTTCCGCGTTAGTACGATTCGAACCTTGGTTTTCTCAGGTTTTCCGCTGCACGATGATTGCCGATCTAAAAGCTTCGGAAATATTCGGTGGTCTTTTATTTATCTCTCGATCCCCATTTGAAAGAAATTGAAGAAATTGTTTAAATACGATATAAATTACGACATTTAATAAAAAAATTAAGCTTAATGGATGACATTCTCAAATTCCTGTGTTTGTGGAGAAACCATTCAGGCTATGGCGGGTACCATTTGTGTCATGAGGTCCACTATTCGGAGTCTACCATATGTGCATTTTGCACGAAGACCTGGCTTCGTGAACCTCTAAGTGTTGACTCCGCATTTTAGAAAATGCCCTATGTTAACGTAAACGTTTCTGAGTAGATATTTTATCGTTTTAAATTAATCGTGCCGATAGGGATGTAATTAATCCAAGAAATTCGGATTTTCGTATAGCTTAAAAATATACCTAATATTATAAATAAATATATGCTATGAGAATCTATGAAGATATATTTACCAGTAGAATTTAGGATAACCGTCAAGGCTAAGGTGAGAGTATGAAAAATCATCATCTTTTGTAATAGGGAAGACAATTGCTTAATATAATCATGGATAATTTTTATAACAATCGAACTTGTGAAAATTCTGGTGTTTCTTTAATTTATATAATATCATATATTCGTTATCTTATCACTTATTCTGGGCTTCAAGTTTCTGGTTTTGTGATATTTACATTTCATAAAAGTCAGTTTTAAGAAAAAAGATAAGAAATGATTTCAACGACACATGTTAAGATGTAAATCCTCGATTGACCTTACTTGGTAAGTACTCTGCGTTTCACTATTTTGTACAGTATGATTACAGAGATTATGCTAGAGAAGTATGCCAGGGCGACAAATGAAGGTCGAGAAATCAAAAGGGCCTAAGCGCAAATTTCAAATTTTATAGGACGTCGAAAAGACGTTCGCATTTCGCGACTTTTCAATAAACCAAAATTTAAATTTTAGAAAATGCCTTATTTTGTAGAATTACGTTTGTATTCAAAAGTGGACTATCTTCATTTGAAAACTTTTTGAATTATGAGCCACAGAACTTCAGTCGGGGTCTAAGTCGAGGGGTACTGTGGAATTTAAAGGGTCTAATTCAACGAAACATATACGTTAACTCTTTTGTTTAGTCGTCGCTTTTCCTTTTTGACGTTTTTCATAATTTTTGTAAGAAAAAAGCCACGTGGTTTTAACCTAAACTGGGTTTCTACTGACGTGACGTTTTTAGTCGTCAGGAAGAATGTACACCTGGACCTAGACCTGGCACGAAGAGAATGCCTGACAGGAAAATAAAATCAATTAACTGTCATATGAAATAGAATATCTCATTTATTTCACAAGAAAATGACACTATTTACTAAAAAAAATAAAGATTTTCATTAATGATACAAGATTTTTTATTTATAATTTTAATACATTATAATGCATTAGGATACTACATTATAAGGTAAAAGATTGCAAAACCCAAATCACCCGACTAAAACATGCACGGTATCAAGTCCAGATGACTTTATTTAAATACAAAGATGTATATTATTACAAACCATTTTGATCACATTAATGATGTGGAGTAATGTCGGTTATATTTATTGTTTTAAAATTATTTAAAATTTTGTTACGGTTGCCTAACGGAGTATCTTTGATTTCTTCTGTGGTCATCTGTGTTACCTCGCTGTTGTACATGTTTATTTTCACGCGATATTCGAAAAGATTTCTTGTCATAAAGATTCCACGAAGAAAACTATAACCTTCCACTACTGCAACAACATCACCCATTGAAGTTGCTAAAACATATTGTTCTTCGGTTGGCATGGGCCCACGCTTATTTTTGCTTTGTTTCATTTCAAGTGGTATATCATGAGGAAACTGATAGATTCGAATTTCATATTGCTGGCGCGGATTGGCGTTAGGAATAAGCCGAATGTATATAAGGTCTTCACGTTTATATCCGATTATGAGACGAGAACGATGTTTGGCAGGTGGAGACCTGGGTTTCTTAGGACGGCGAGGCTTCTCGGAAGTAGAACCAATGACTATAGATTGATGTCCGGAAGGAGGAGTCCTGGACCTGGTACGAAGACAAGGATCGGCAGGTAATTGAAATCTATCAGGGGAATGCTGTCTGTCAGGAGAAGACGAAGTTCCAGAACGATGAACATTAGGAATAGGGTCGCCATTAGGTAAACAATCAAATTGTGAACTTAAGTCTGAAACAAGAAACAGAGAATTACATTTTTTAAAAGTATAAAATCGTTTGTTGGTATATTAGGAACAAAAGTTCGTACAAATATTTTCATATATGGCTCATCAGGACTAAAAATTGACGATTGCAAACCTTTAACCGGAGATTTAGATAAAGATTTTCCTTAGTTTTATCTGTGTTTACAGTAGAAACTGCTAATTTAACGAAAAATCTTCAAGATGTTAACTAAAGTAGACTGGATTTCGAAGAGTTCTGAAAAATAATTATAAACAATTCCCAGTAGGTCATAAGCTATAGTATTTCACATTTGATCACTTTTAACCTATTTTCATTGCAAAAGACTCTCATCCAGTTTTTTCAAAGCTAATTCATTTAAGGGTTAAGCTATGTTAATGACGCAAGAAAAACAGGTGTAGTATAGGAAATTAAGTGTAAATCTATCGAAGCAATCCTGTATACAAAACCCAACATGATAAATGATAGATGACTGAATTCTGCGTGAAATAAAGTTTTGCCGTTTATTTATTTTTCACCTAATCCTGTGGCAAATTGTATTGCAATTATTTTTTCTTAATTTAAAACAATAGTGATGCTATTCATGAAAAAGCTAATTAAATATTAAATCGATTTTCTGGTTTCTTTTGTACAAGAAATACTTAAACATGATGAAAAAATTATCGATTTTGAGAACATTTTTAATTTTAAAGAAAATTGCCTTGAATAAACTTAATATTAATTATAATTTCAGCGTATATAATTGCGAAACATAAGCAACTAATGTTATTCAAAACATAATTTCTATCAAGAATTTACTTAAAGAAGTTCATTATATCAATTTGTAATAACAAAAAATTCTAATCTTTTTAAATCGCTGTAAATTATTTTTAGATTGGTAATAATAACGAAATATTGTCATGATCTAATAATATATGAATGTCTTATGAGGTTATACATAATGTTTTAGGTTCTTAAGCTGCATGGGCAGACGACTGGACATATAAGGAAAGTTAATATTTTATTTTCAGATGATTTAATCAAAAAATCATTTTTTAAACTCGTGACATATAAGAGACAAGAAATTTTGTTTCATTATATTAGGAATAATTTGGTCCTCCATCATTTGTCAATATTGCTCTCATTATTTTAATATCTAGAACATTTTGTTTTGCGAAATTGACAGATCCCAAAGTATCAACACAAACTGCAGCATGATATTGTTCATTCTCTTTTTTTATATAAAGGTTTTTTTAAGTATCGTGACTCAGTACGCTATTCTATAGAAACACGATTTTTGCAACGTTTTCCAAAATATTTTCCGGGCGCGACTTTTCAGTTTTTGCTGCACTTCAATTCGGTATTTCGTAATAGTGCATGTGGCTAATCTGTTTATGACTTAGCTTTTTGATAATTCATTCCATTCTTTATAATTGATTAAAACCTTTTCGTTATTATTACGTTTCATTTACGTTACAATGGAAATGTGTCCCCTATGGGTCTACATTTTTCCACCGTCTCCACCATTCTTATGCACAACCCCCCCCCCATGCACACACTTACTTCGTGACGGGAGAGAGACCTACAGTTCAAGGTGGGTTCCGAACCACAAAGAGCAACAGCTTTAAGTACTTAGAGAACCTTTTTCTCAAGAGGAACCGGTCCCTAAACTCTCTGGATCATATTAAAAATCTCTTTTTCAAATATTTGTACAATACTTGGATTATTGTACAGTACTTTTAGCCCAACTCTTGAAATTACGTACTGTTAAAACCTTCATATTTAATTTTCCAAGATTTCATCTTCGAGTGGTACTTTACCAACCCTAGATAACCCTTCAAAACCATAAGGGCAGAAAATCCACAATATCGATCAAGTTAAGGTTCTTATTCTGATCTCTCTGATGGCTTAACGGAAAAGCACCTGACCAGAAAGCAGAATTACTGTGGTTCAATTCCCAGTGGAGCGAAAGAGAAAGTTCTTTTTTCTTTTTTTTACAAGATGCTTTTTCGAACAACCATTGAAAAGCCTATTATATTGCGCGTCAAATAAGCTCTTACAGAGATATTTTTGGCAATTCGGAAATAATATACTGTGTAAGAATTGAAAAAAAAACATTCGAGAATTTCTTGAAGGTTGTACCTCGAATTCAACTGGTGGCATGGCATAGAAAAGTCATTGCAAAAATCTAAAATTCATACAAATTAGTCTCTAATTCTAATTAATCTGAAATTTTAGACATGCATACTTAAAAAATCTTCACGGGTTCTCCAAATACGATTAAAAATGTACAAGCATGCCTGCACCAAATTTAACTCGCTTTAGCAGCGTCTGCGCTGCTTGCCTACTAAGTCTTGGACATTTATTGTCATATCTTAGAAACCCCTTAATATAAATTTATTATGATATGATATTCAAATTTACTGTGATAAATATTGGTTTTTTACCATAAAAAATATATCTACCTGCTAATAAGCACATTTATTTACTATTCCAAATTTTTCTACTTTCCGTATTTTTCCTCTCCGTATATTCATTTATTTCTAATAGTTCACCCGTCTAATTTTAACGTTTCCGAATTTATACCCATTCCGCTTCTTTGGTTTCCGAATAAATACCATTCAGCGTTTTGGATTACTGAGTTATTCCTCTTCAATGCCTAATTGGTACGTAATTGAGAGTTTCTCTATACTTTTCCTTCTCAATGGTTTTTTGTTCATGTTTCTGATTCCATTTTTAAACTAGTAGTCACGTTTAAAAGTAGACAGTCATTTTCGATAGTACTTTTGCTGATCGTCCCCACAATTTCCGACGGTAGATTATATAGAAAATTTAAAAATTCTTATCAGGACCCATTAATAAACCGTCTTAGCAGTAAAAAGCGCTTTACCTTTTTAACATATGGAACGTAAGTTAAGAAGAATATTAGCAATTGTAATAGAATTTAAATTGAATCGCACAAATTATAATTTGCGTATGGATTATAAAATATACCAACAATTACAGATATACATATTATGTTATTATATTCACCAATAGAATTAAGAATAACCGCCAAGGATACGAGGAGAGTATGCACAACCCTCATCTTTTTTAATTAAGGAAACAACTGAATAATTTATAAGGAAAGAATTTAATCCACAATGTAGCTAATGAATATTCTAGAAATTTATTTATTCATGTAATATCATTTAGCTGTTATCTCATAAATTGTGTACGTCAAACTTGGCCGTCTGTGAGATTTGCGTTTTATCAACTAAGTAGATTAGGATATTTTACAGCGCCGAAAGAAAAATTTGAAAAATATACCTTCTATAGAATTATGAAAAACTACGTGGCACTTGTTTACGTCATACGTTTACATACTAAAGAACATTTCTATAGGGGGTACCAGTACGAAGAAGGTAAGAAAACTTTTGAAGAACAGATATTGACAATCGTTAAACAAGTGGAAAAAGAATTATTAATTAAATAAAAGCTAGAGAACACATGTTAGCAAATTATTTTCTTGTTTACCCCCTCATCCATGGGCCAGGTAATAGTCAAGTGCATGATAGCGAAACCTGCAGCTCAAGGTGGGATCCGAACCACCAGAACCTCTGTAAAAGTACATAGTAAATTTCCAAAGCTACCAGCTGAGGGGTCGAACTTCGGACCTCCAACGTGAATTCCTATCGCCTTACCATCTGAGCTACAATACTCTCTTAATCACAATTATTATTATAAAAATATTAAGGTAGCCCATTTGGCTACTAGTCTTAAGATGGCTGCAGCCCATTATGCCCACCACTGAAATTTTGCTATTACATTTTTTTTAATTATCGATAATTATAAAACCGTGATACTAACTTTAATCAAACTTAAAGGAATTATAGACAAAAAATACTCTTTAATATCGCAAAACAGATTTTTTTTAATATTTATTAAAAATAGTCCAAGCAAATTTTAAATTAATATTTTTGTCATGATTACACCGTTTTCTTTTTTCTAGTTAGAATACACACATTCCTAATCATTTGACCTTTTATTTGAAAATGAACTGATGGATTAAAAGATGATAAATTAAAAGCTGTTTAATGGATTTTAAAGTTTCTTTTAAGAAATTTGTGGAAAATTAGACAAAGAAGAAAAATGTTATTGTAATGTTATAAAAAAATTTACGATTGAAAGTCATTTTTTCGTGATTCAAATTGATTATTTATTTGAAATCTATATCTTTATATCATATTTGATAGATACTAAGTTTGGATTACAATTAGTAAATAATTGTTAATTATTTAAGTAATCTTTACATAATTTTCTTTTTTTAAAGAATCAAGCAGAAAGCCCTAACTGACAAAATGTGTGTCTATACAAATTATTTACATATATAATTCACTACTATATACGATTTGAAAAATATGGAAAAAAGTACCTGGCCAGCGATGTCTCGTATATTCTGCAAAAATTAGATCCGTTTATGAATAATGTATCAAAAAACGCATTCCTTTAACAAAATTGTTTTAATAATTTCCAATTTTTTGTAATTGGAAAAATTTAGGAGCTAGCAATCTTTAGCAGAACATCGCATTCGTATTTCAGTTATACTGTTTCATTAAAAGTTACTTTAAAAATTAAAAGGCCGCTGATAAAATGCGTAAATCATGCAAATCGTAATAATTAATCACTAGAATCGGTTATACTGAGCGGTGTTATTAGTGATATGCTTTTCATTATAAGCAAAAATAGTCAATAAATTGTTAAAAACTCACAAGGAATATATCTTATAATTTATACTAGAAACAAATAACACTATTTTATAAAATAAGGAACATTTGCAGTACTAATAGAAATCTTTTTATTTTAAATTATAATACATCATAATAATCAAAATGCTACATTTTATAGCAACAATTATTTCAACTAAAATATTGAAACTATTTGTTTATGTCTATGCAACTTACTTCGAATTACAAACAATATTAAGAAAACATGCTTTTGGCCATTTTCAAAAAATTTAAAATTAAGAAAAGAATTTTTTCTGTTTATAATTTTTTATTTTTATTTAGTAGAAAAAACTGTCGATAGAAAAAATTAGCCATAATTTTTAAAGCAATAAGGAAATTTTTTTGAATTTTCAAAATTTTGAATTTTCAAATCAAAAAAGGCAACAGAAAGTATTAACTTATTACATACTTTTTTTTTACCTTTTTCGGAATTGAGGAGAACCGCTGAGAGTGTGAACAATACTCAAATTTTCTTATTTACGAAACAACTGAATAATATATAAATAAGGATGTCCTAATGATACGTTATTAATAGGGATGGTTAAAAAATAAAATAAAAGACTTTAAGAAACATTTGTATAATGTAAAGTAGCACAATCTAGTTAGAAAAACTTTTTAGGTCGCAAGAATGATTTCACTTGCTCAACACTTGAGAAAAGTATTACATATTAAATTAAAGCCAGAACATCAATTTTGTTAAAAATGAATCTGTTATATCATCAGCGAATGGTACGTTACCGACAGTAGATAATTTCCCACAACTGTGGAGGCAGAAAATACACAATATCGATCAATTTGAGAATCTTCAATAACAAAAAATTCTTAAAGTCTTAATCAGACTAAAGGGAAAATAGTTTTTTCATATTTAAAATTAAATTTAAAAAAAATGTAATTTAAGAAAATAAGGCTAATTTTTAGCATTGTGTTAATGGTACAAATAATTATTAAAAATTAATCTGTTATATGTTCAGCGAATGGTACCTTACCGACAGTAGATAATCCGCCGCAACAATGGAGACAGAAAATCCACCATATCGACCAAGTTAAGAATCTTCAATAACAGAACATTCTTAAGGTCCTAATCAGAGTGGATGGAAAATAATTTTTTTTTAAGTCTGATAGTAGGGTACCAGCTGAGGGATTGAACCCCTGACCTTCAACCTAAATTTTGAGCTACTGATAGTCTCTAACTTATCACTATTATTATTCTTATTACAAAGGAGGCTCATTTTTCTTTTAGGTTTAAAATCGTTTCAGTCCATTACGTCCATCAATATAATTTTTTTTTTTTTAATTTTGTTATCAAATTTGTTGGGACGCGATAATTCTAAAACCGGGCAACAAACTTTAATAAAACTTAGAAATATCGTAGATAGAAGTATACACTTTAATACAATATTAAAGAAAATTGTTGACTAAGAAAAATCACAAAAATTGAATTCACTTGTTCGTTAATAATGCACCTTTTTTGCTAGAAACAGGAAAACTCTTAGTGGATTAATTTTTTAAAAGTAACGGCTGAAAATCTTGCACATAAAACGAGTGATTTCAGATATTTTATTCTATGTAAAGTAAAATTGGTTTTTTTAATAACAAACGTTTAATTCATTTCTCTAACTTGTTTGCAATTCCATTTTTTAAATGGACTTTTGAATTAATTAAAATTGGTCGTAAATCAATATAGTAGAAAACTAAAAATAATTTCCAGTGGGTCAGAGAAAGTGAGGCAAAAAGTAAGTTTATACATGTTTATACTAAATGTAAGGTTTTCGCGCAATATAGACTTCCTTGAGAAAGAGAATGAAGAATCGAAATTTAGCGAAATGTCTTTCATCTGAAAGCAAAAACAGAAGTTGGTATTTTCATAGTAACTTTTAGAATGTCTTCATTTTTATTTTTATACTGCGAAATAATATAATTTGCATCAGAAACTTAAAGTTGGAAAACAATCGATATTCTTCATGAAAAATGGTGTCAAAATCTCTAACATAACCTACAAATTGAATGTATTGCAAAATTACATTACGTTTTAGTAATAAACTTCCATTACATTTATTGTGAAATCACGACAGAAATTTTTAACAGTGTAATGAATAACAGAAAGCCATTTTCCTTGATTCCTAATGATTACTTATTTTTATTCCTAGCTTCGATATAAAATAAAACAGATATTAAAATGCAATTACAATTAAGTGACAATTAGTTGCTGTTCAGCAATTAGTTACAAAAATTTTGTAAGCAAGTACACATTTCAACCATTTTTTGATGAATAGACTAAATTTATTTTTCGGAATAATTTTGAAAACCAAGATGGATGTTTGGAAATATTTTCTTGAATAAGCCCAGTTTTACTCAAGGAATCAACCAGAAACCTTTTTATAAAAAAATTCTAAATATGTTCTTTTGTCTGTATGTAAATCGTTTGTATTTAAGTAACTCTTATTTACGATTAAAAACCTGGCATTTTTTACAACATTGTTGATTAATGACTGATTCGAATAAATTTTATAGTCTTGAAGGAAATAATATCACTGAAATGTGAGAAAAAAGTTAAAACCATATGCTTTAAAAACAAATTTTAATTTTATCCTGAAATATTAATTTATCTTGAATAGTTAAAAATACATGTATTCAGATGCAATTTCGTCTTTTTTGAATGAAAAATTAAGTTGTTATATATTTAAAATTCAACTACATTATTGGCGGTTAAACTGCTTTGTTCACAATTTATCGTATTAGTTGAAGATTAATCTATTCAGTTGAGGATTTTATCCTTCAGTTAAAATCCGTATTTTTTGTTGAAAGTTTATTTTTATAACTGGAAATGTAAATATTTAATTTTTGGTTAAACACGTATCATTTTCAGTTGAAAATTGATCAATTTTTTATAAAGTGTAACTGTTCAATGAAAAATTCATGTATACAGTTGAAAATTATTGCCTTTGGTTAAAAATTCATCTTTTTGTTTAAAAATATATGTTTGTTCTTTTTTAAATTCATCTTTATGACACAAATTTTAACGAATATTACATACTAATCATATCTTTCTTAGTTTGAAGTTAAACAGCATGTTTCGGATTTGATCAATTTTTCGCAAATTTAACTATTCTGTTTAAAATTATTATTTTTTTAGTTGAAAGTTAATATTTGGAACTGAAAAAATAACTATTTCATGTTTATTTCCGAAATTAATCTTTAATAATATACTATAGAATGGCTTTAGAAATATTTTAAATTTATAGAAGTTATTCTTTCAATAGAATTAATTAATTTGCTCATGTTTTCTAATTAAAAGGAATGGATTCAGATGTCAAAGAATCAAAAAATTTGGTTATTTTAGCCAACGTACATTAGAGATAAAGCCAGTATTACGTGATCAGTTAGGAAAGGGGGATACTTAATTGGAATCACAAATATAAAGGGCACGAAAATAAATCAAAATTAAAAATCGATTAACTCATTGTACAAAGTTTAAAGAACAAATATGTTATAAAATACTTTGATAAGATGGATTAAGATTTAACATTTTATTGTTTTAATTGATCTAAGTTTTATTTGAAGTTATTTTTAGAAAAAATTTGAAATGTACTTAGCTAAACCACTAGTAGGAGAACCCACTGTGGAAACTATTAAACGCGATTTTAAATCCGGGGTGTAAAATTTTGGGGAACATATGCTTTAGAATCAATACTATTATGTTTTTTTAATCTATATGGCACGTTATCATTTATAAGTCTTTTCTTTTCTCATCTGATCGCACTATAATAGCAATTTTTCTTAAGTTTTGGAATGAGGCAGCTTTTCAGAGAACTAAGTCTTTGTGTCCATTTTGAAAATTTTCTGAAATTTTTTTAAGTTTGTAAAGATTATTTGGAACTTTAATGTAGAGTTCAAATTATTAAAGTTCCTGATTCACGTTCTATAATGCCACTTAATGTCTATCAATGTATGATAGTATTGCACTGGTCCGTTTATTGGATTGTATTGAAGAAAAATGAATTATAAATCATAACTCAACAAATATCACTAAAAATGAATTTTTAATTGCTATTAAGAACGTTTTTGGATAATACCATATTTCAGAAATAGCTATAGAGTTAATAGATTTCTTTTAACATAAACAAACAGAAAGATGGTGCAGTATACGAGGGCAGTTCAATAAGTCCTTAGAATGGCCAACAGATGGCGCGCGAATCGCTCCAAATCATCTGTTTTCAGTCAGCACCACTCCCGACTAGATATATGATGCAGTCACAGTCCACATCTTCTGAGTTTAC
>NC_046659.1:143336835-143363201 GCF_010883055.1 Belonocnema kinseyi | reverse complement strand
GGCTAAAATTGAAGAAATAAAATTCGAATTGGTCGAACACCCACCGTATTCACCAGATTTAGCCCCCAGTGACTTTTTCTTATTTCCAAACTTGAAAAAATGACTCGGTGCTCAGAGATTTCCAGACAACGAAGACGTCATTGCCTCTGTAAGTGCTTATTTTGAGGAACTTCCGAAAACGCACTTTTCTGAAGGATTAAAAAAACTTGAAAAGCGATTGACCAAGTGTATAGAGCTCCAAGGAGATTATGTTGAAAAATAAAAAATAATTTACCCAAAAAAAATTGTTTTTAGACTTCATTCTAAGGACTTATTGAACTACCCTCGTATCTCATAATATATAAATTTTGGAACAAGGTTTATATTGGTTAGACTGTTAGGAGACTAAAAATTCGTTTTAATTAACACAAGCATAACTGTGAATTAGGCAATAAAAATACTGGTTTATCACAACTTGCGTGGCAATTTGTTCTATATTTTTATTCTGAGCTTCAACATTTTTAAATCTTAGCTCGAGAAAACAATACTCATAAAAGAAGAATCATTGAGTCCATTTTCGTAAAATAAGTTTAATAAAATTTCGAATAATTTAAAAACTGAAATGTTAAATGTTTAAAAAATTTTAAAACGTATTTGTTCTACAAACTTTGTACAATAAATTAATCGATTTTTAATTATTTTTGCCCTCTTTTCATTGGGGATTCCAGTTAAGTGTCAGTCTTCCTTAACTGCTTAGGCAGAGCGGACTTGATCTCTTTTGCCTTCGTTAGTCTCTAGTTTTCCTTCCATAAACACACCACTTTGTTTTAGTTTTTATAAATGTAGGTTTAATTATAATATTGAAGTCTCTAAAAAATTGGTTTTGAGGTTTCTATGCAATGTTTTCAATATTTGTTTGAATTAGTTCTTACGTTTCTTCTTTATGAATGAGAAATATGTCTTTTAAGCATTGTCATAATAAAATAAAATTAATTTTTTGACCCCTCTAAAATTATGTTTCTTATGAAATAGCGACAAGTAATTATATTTTTTTGATATATCAATATCTGTGCAGGTAAACAAATTTGTACAACTTTAATATCTATAAAGACCTGCAATAAAAGGTAAAAACACACGTTCGTTATGATGAATAATAAATTGCACTTCTTTGACAGTTGAATTAATTGCATTTCATTGGAATGTATGGCTAAATTAATTAATTCTATTGAAAGAATAACTTCGGTAATGATACGACGATCCAAGAAAATCGATATTCTGTACGATAACTTATTTCATAAAATAATTCCTTCCTGTTGATCCTGCTTTAAATCACTAACAATATTATACATTTTTTCTATTTGTTTAAACTCAATTATTAATGTATAATATTTTAGATCAGATTTAATATTTTAAAATTCCTCGACATCCCCATTGGGTGCTACTAAACAAATTGTTCTTCTTTTGGCATAGGCTCACGGCCACCACTTAAAACTTTTATTTAAATTATTATACCTTGAGGAAAAGTATATTTTCGAATTTCAAATCGCTGAAACATATTAGTATTGGGAATAAGCCGAATAAATGGAAGTTCATTAAGCTTATATCCGACAACGGTAGAAGAGCGACGAGGCGTAGCAGGATTATAACTTGAACTGGCAGGAGTAGAACTCGAACTGGCAGGAGTAGAAGCAGGGCTGGCAGGAGTAGAACTAGAACTAATAGGACGTTTAGGCTTGACATAAATGGAAGGTCTGGTTCTAGAATAATCTTTGGAGCAGGTGACCTAGACCTGGCACGAAGAGTAGGCTCGCAGGAGGAAGATACCTTTCAGGGCAACGATGTTCGTCAGGATGATTTTCAGTTTCATAATGAGAAATACTAGGAATAGGATCACCATTAGGTAAGCAATCAAACTGTGAACCAAAGTCTAAAACATAAAGCATAGGATTATAGTTTTTTCTTTGGGGTAGAATATCTAATGTTATAGAAAGCTTGAAGGTACTGGGGGATTTTTCCTTTGAAAAATTCTTACAGGGAAACTACAAACTTTTTCATTATAAACTTTGAAAGAATTGATGCAAAATGTTAACAGCTGCTTTAAGGGTTGTGCTTGTAGTAGCAATTGTCAATTATGTAGCAGACAGAATCAGTACATCAGGGACAAAAATACTATACAATCCTTACTATACCTTTCAGGGCAACGATGTTCGTCAGGATGATTTTCAGTTTCATAATGAGAAATACTAGGAATAGGATCACCATTAGGTAAGCAATCAAACTGTGAACTAAAGTCTAAAACATAAAGCATAGGATTATAGTTTTTTCTTTGGGGTAGAATATCTAATGTTATAGAAAGCTTGAAGGTACTGGGGGATTTTTCCTTTGAAAAATTCTTACAGGGAAACTACAAACTAATTCTAGAAATATGCGGTTTTTCTGAAATTTCAGGTTTTTTGTCCAATTTTCAATTGGAGCGATTTAATCATTAATTCAAGCTAACAAGAATAAATGTTCAAACAATTTATTATCATTTTTAATAATGCTCTCTTTGCCTAATTGTAGAATATTGCGGTTTTTCTTAAATTTAAAACTGTTTATCTATTTTTTATTAGAAGTGACTTAAAAACTATTTTTTGCAAAAATAATTTTGTGAACAAATTATTGCTGTTTTATGACTAACTTCATCTATATCTGTCCTTTTTCACGTATTCAGGTAGTAATTAATAAAAGTTAACAAAAAAGTTTTTTAAACAATTTATTATTGCTTATGACCTACAACAGTTTTAGAGAGATTCGGTTTTTTCTAAATCTTTAGCTTTTTTGAAATGACGAGAAATTTATTGCAAAACTTTAGAGAAAAATCTGCTATTAAAATATTTAAAATTCTAGATTTTTCTTTTCCAGTTTGCAATAAACTTCTTGTTGTAATTTGAAACAAAATTGATGATTTTTTATTTATTCCAGTTGCAAATGCATCCATACTGTTCAAAATTCTACTTTCTTCGTTAAATTCAACAGTTTATATATACAATCAACATCTTCATTTGTTTAAATTTCAACAACATAGTTAAATATTTAGCCACTTTGTTAACAATTGATTTATTTAAATCATAATTTACCTTCTAAGTTAATATTTCAACCTTTTTTTTCATTCTTTTTTTCTGTAAAATTAATTTCTTCAACTGAATATATAATTATTCAATTTCTTATTATTAAAAATAACATATTTTTTATCAAAAAATTATAAATGATTGAAAGTATAATATAATTGAATTATATAGTCGAAAATCCTGTCTATTCGGCAAAAAGTTCACCTTCTGGGTTGAAATTTAATATGCTTTGTTGATAATTCGTCGTTTTTGGTTAAGTTAAATTATTTTGTATTTAAAATTAAATTTTTGTTGAAATCAAAAATTAAACTACTGATAAATAACCTTTTATCTTTGACTCCTGACCTATGACCTTTCAGGTTTGACCACTGATCTCTCAAATTTTTCCTCTAACCTTTGACAAAAATTATTTCTATTAAAAAAATCCTGATAAAATTTCAAATATGTTTAAATGAGCATTAGTCAATTTGTCTTAAAAGAAGATAATTATCTATTTAGGCTGATTAATAAACTCCCAATCGCTGATATTTTCAGGATTAAGTCCTGATTATCCTAAGGCAACATCCGCCCATCAAAACAATGTGCTTAAGCTTCATTCCCATAGAAGGACCTTGTCTGTCCAACCTAACTCGGAACTGATCTACTTAATCCGGGTCTCGTCTTGCCAAGATCTTTGCATCTTCCTGTACTGGCTAGACATCACGTACTTCGCTTTTCTTAACAAAATATTGACAGTTCTAGGAAACATAGGTCATACTAAAACAGAAATTATCATTAAACTAAAATCTTCCTAAAATATAAGGGGCCCTTAATATGTACATAACGTTTAATTTTGAGGAATTTTTGACTAGTTATTGCTATTAGAATCAAGCGGGTTGTTCGAGAAGTTCAATTTAAAATTTCCCTGATTTTTTCTTGTCTAAGGTTTTATTTTCCTCAAACATTAATATTCAAACTCAGCTTATTAATCTTGTAAAATTGTTAAATTAATTAATCTAATTAAAAAAAAACTTTCTTTTCTACGATAAAAAATGAATTTTTAACAAAATACTTAAACTTTCAAGAGTGTAATTAAATATTTTATATGAAAGTTGAATTTTCAACCTAAAAAGATGAAATTTTTTTTTTAATTTTTAAACAAGAAGATAAATGGTCAACAAATACATATATTTAACTCAAGAAAGAAAGAAAATTTTGTCTAGATGGTTGAACCTTGGAGCCAAAAGATGAATTTTCTCTACAAAAATTGAATTTTGAAACGAAAATATGGCTTCGGAAAAAAATTATTTTTTCACTTAACTGATGCATTTTTATAAAAAAAAACTTAAAATTTCAAAGAAACACAATTACTTTTTTAATAAAAAGAGAGAATTAAGCCCAATACTAAAGCAAAGAAGAAGAAGTTCAACCAAAACATTGCATTTTCATTTACGAAAATGATATTGCTACTAAAATAGACACATTTTTAAAGCAAAAATATAAATTAAAAAGAAAATACTTTTTAACAAATTTGTTCAATTCTCTACCAAATAATAGCTATTTTAACCAAGAAGTCAATTTTTCAACCAAAAAGTTGCATTTTTGTCCAAGAAAAATAAAACTTTCACTAAAACATGTGAATTTTTCAAACAAAAATACAAATTTGCAATAAAAAAAAAGTTTAACTTTCATTAAAAAAGGTTTTATTTAATTTTTCAACATAAAAATAGGAAATTTAAGGAAGAAGTAAATTTTCTAGGAAATAATTAAATTTTCAAAAAAGAAGCTGCATTTTTACCAAGAAAGATGCAATATTTACACTAAAAAAGCTAAACTTTTGAATCAAAAAAAGAAATTGTCATAAAAAATAGTTCTCATAAAAGAGACGAAGTTTTAGCATAACAGTTAAATTTGCAACCACAAAGGAAGGCTTTTTTAAAAAATGGTCAAATTTTTAACCGAATAAAAAATAATTTATAACTATAAAGATAATCTTCAGAAGGAAGCTTTAGTGCAATTTGCAAAAATTACGTACATGCGTAAAGAACGCCTTACCCCCATCCTGTCAAAACTTAGTTTTGACTTTGAAATGTGAAGACAACTTCTAGAGCGAAGATAACCTTTTTTTAACTACTAAAAATTTAATTTAATTTTACGTTAAATAAGCACTATTGACACTTTTTGACTCTTCTTTTAGCAGAAACACTTTTGCCACTAATTTTTGCACAATAAATTTTTTTCGTGAATTTAATAAGGGTTCATTAAAAAATATCACTGGTTGTTGAGGTTGTTGCGGATTGGAATCATCTTATTGTTTTTTATGGATCATCAAAGTTCGTTAGATTTTTCAGAAAGTATTAGAATCTTTTATAAACAATGTAATAAAAGATTAATTTGCTAATAGAACTAAAAGAATTTTCAGACTGTTATATCAATTTTACACCAAATAGTTGAATTTTCAACCAAAAAGATTCAATGTTTTGAATTTCCAATAATGTAAATAAATTTTTTAATAAATAGTTTCAACAGTGGATATTATTTCAGTCCAAATTCTACTTTCTTATTGCTAGTTTATAATTTTTATCTTTCTAAGTATTCTTGAAAAATACTTTAATTTTCAAAATAAACAAACATTAATTCTTTTACAAAAATATAGTGAATAAATGTTTATTTAAGACTTCATTTAAATTAAAAAAAAAATTTTTATTGCAAAATGGTTTAATTTTGTACCAAATAATTGAATTTTCTAAAATAGCATATCAATCATTTGAAATCGTAAAAATCGTAAAATGCCTTAATCTGATAAGATATCCTAAAATACTGGAAACTACGTAAAGCATTACAAATAATTTGTTTTAAATGAATGAAAATACAATTAAATATGTAAAAGTTTTTATCTTTGGAAATTATTTCTCGTGAGTTTCGTAGATATCGTTTATTTTCTCGATTTTATATTTGTCGAATAGCGACCAAAAAAATATTCGACAGGAAAGTTCCGATAGATTTTTCACCCACTTTTTATTAATCATGAGCATTTATGAAAAATTCTTAGACCTAAAAAATTATTGTCGAAAATAAATAAGATATTTTTTTAAAAAAAGGAAAATTTTGTATTTTAAAAGATAGTCTAGCGTTTTCTCTTGAAAATTTTTGAGGTTAGAAGGTAGAATTTTCATTGTTTATAGTTCGAAGATAAATTTGACTTTCTTTATAGAAAATCATTTTCAAAATTTGTTTGTCTATTTTTTTATAAGTTTTTAAAATAGATAAAAAATAAAAATGTTACGCGAAACAAATTATGGCATGAAAAAAATCCAAGCATTTCAATATAGAATCTTTTATACACGATATAATACAGTATTTAAGACAAAAATTTATTTATTTATTTATTTTAAAAAAGTCTTTTCTATTATAAAAGATAGCTTTTAAACGAAATACTTGAATTTTGAACAAAATTATTATATTTTTAACACAATAGTTGAATTTTCACCCTAAAAATATACATTCCAACAAAAAAGTGCCATAGTTTATATTTCATAAAAAGCGGAATTTGTACGAAAAAAAAATCATTTTAAATCCAAAAAAACGAATTTTCAACAAATTAAGATTTTTCACTAAACAAAAAGATTTTATCTAAATTTTTGAAACTGGCGCACTTTTACCCAACAAAAATAAAATTTTAAACAAATAAATTTTTTAATAAAAGACAAGAATTTTGAACTAAAAAAGATCAATCTTGATAGGAATTCGAAAAATTACATTTTCAGTTAAAAATTGCAGTGAAATTTGTAACAAAAGACATCAACTTTCCAATTAAAAATAAATTTTGAACAGTGTAGTTTAACTTTTACCCGAGTAGTCAAATTTTCAATTAAAATTGTAGTATTTAACACAAAAGTTAAGATTTCAACCAAAAAGATTTCAACTAAAAATATTAGTCATCAAAAAATTATTTCTTAACAATGTGATTTAACCAAATCTTTCAAAACGAAATAGTTGAATACTCAAAGAATTAGAATTTTTGAACAAAATTTTGCATTTTCCTTACAAAAATATAATTCCTACTAAAATGGATGAAAAAAAATTCAGAAAAATAGTTGAATTTTCTGTTATAACAGATTAAGTTTGACTTTTCAGGATCAAAATATGAATTTGTAAACAAAAAATAAGTTATAACGGAAAAAATATAATTTTCACTAAAAAAGTCGAATTCTTTACCAAAAAGGTTCATTTTAACCAATTTTTTTAATTCTCCAACAAATTGTTGCATTTATATTCAAGAAAAATGTTATTTCTGTTAAATTAGGTAAATTTTCAAATCAAAATGATAAGCTGGTAAAAAGGAGTTGAATTTTCCACCGAACAGATGCATTTTTATTTAAGGAAGAAGAAATTTCTCTAAAACAGATGATATAAAAAAAATTCATTTCCATCCACAGAAGATTATAGTTTCCTATCTAACATCAACATAAGAATTTTAAACAATAAGTTAATTTTCTACTGAATAGTCAGATTTTTAACCAAAAGGTATGACTTTTTAACGAAACTGTTATATTTTCAACCGAACATTTGCATTTTTGGCCAAGAGAAATGAAAATTCGACTAAAAAAATGAAATTTCAAATCAAAAAGACAAATTTAAAAAAAGAGTTGAAATGAAAGACGTACTTTTAACAAAAAAATTAAGTTTTTATCCAAATAATAAAACGTATAACGAAAAAGATAATCTTCAGAAGTAAATTTTTGCTAATTTGCAAAAATTCCGTACATATTTGCTTTATCCACTATACGCCTCAAAGGATAAATTTTTGAACATGATATTTTTACTACACAATCTAAAGGCAATTATACCATTTTGTAATTGAAAATGTTTGTCGTTCTTGAGACTGGCGATACTCTATTATGTATAGCTCTCTCTCCAAAACGGTATAATTGTCTTTAGATTATACAGTAAAAATATTTCGTTCAACAATTTATGCTTTTAGATGTACAGTGGATTAAAAGGAACCTATCTGTTTGAAGCGCATAAAAAATAATGCAATTATACATCAAGTAGTCATGACCTGTTTTTGCCAGACGCATGAAATTTGTCCACTATCTTTAAAAAATCAATCTAATCTACGGAAGAAACCTAAAAAAAACTTTCAATATTGATAAAAAATACAGGCCAATTACTTTATCTATAAATTAATTAGTAGTTGTTTAATATAAAAAATGGGCTCTAGTTTGATGAACTGAAAAGATTGAATGTTAAAAATTAAATAAACAAAAATTTTAAAAACATGAAAAGAAATGTAAAGATGAACATAAACTATTTTATTGAAAATCAGAATAGAGGTTGTAAGTTTATTCATAAGCGGCTGTGCTTAAATTACGTAATTTTTAC
This sequence comes from Belonocnema kinseyi, assembly GCF_010883055.1. Taxonomy (NCBI): domain Eukaryota; kingdom Metazoa; phylum Arthropoda; class Insecta; order Hymenoptera; family Cynipidae; genus Belonocnema; species Belonocnema kinseyi. Next base: position 143,354,748 of record NC_046659.1, on the reverse strand, counting down.
TTTTCAGACATTTTTTGCTAGTTATTGCAAGTAGAATTAGGCTGGGTGTCCGAGAACTCCATTTTCAAAATTTTCTTAGTTTTCCTTGACTAACATTTCATTTTGCTTGATCATTATTATTTAAATAACAAAATTTAAAATTCGTAATACTTTTTGAATAACATTTTTTATAAACGGAATAAAACAGTATTTGAGATAAAAATTTATCAATTTGCTTCAAACCTAAAATTTCTTCTCTCTTATAAAAGATGGCTTCGTAAAATAATACTATAATTTTTAACATATTAGTTAAGTCTTTAAAATGGCAGTTAAATTTTTAACTTGAAAATATAAATTGTCAACAAAAGAGTTTTTTTTTTAGTTTACATTTCAATAAAAAAAGATAAAATTCATACAAAAAAATAATAATTTTAAGACAGACAAGACAAATTTTCAACAAATAAAGATTTTTCACACATATGAATATAGTTTATAGAAATTCTTGTACTCTTGAGCCAAGACAAATTTTAAATAAAAAAGGCTTTTTCACTATACATTTAAATGTTTAACCAAAGACATAAGCCTTAAATCAGAAAAATAGATCTTTAATAGTGTAGTTTACATTTTACCGAAGTATTTGAATTTTAATTCTAAAAGAATAATTTTTAACAAAATAGTTAAATTTCCGACCAAAGACATGAAACTTAACTAAAAATATCAATCTTGCAAAAAATATATTTTTAACAAAGTGATTCAACCAAATATTTAAAACAAAATAGTTGAATGCAGATGAATTTTTAAATAACCATAATAAATTAAAAAGGAAATAGTTGAATATTTGTTGAAAAATATTTCGGTTAACTTTTGAAATAAAAATATAAGTTCTTAAAGAAGAAATATTTTCTGAGAAAAAATTGAATTTTTAATCTAAAATAAAAATAAAAATTTGCATTTTTATCCAAGAAAGAAGTCATTTCTTCTAAAGTAGGTGAATTTTGAAGTCAAAAAGACAAACTTTGCAAAAAGTGCTGAATTTTTAACCGAAAAGTTTCTTTATTATCCAAGAGAGATGCAATATTTCCACTAAAAAATATAAGCTTTTAAATCAATGAGACAAATTTTGTTTTAAATCTGCGCGCGGGGCTGTCACATTCTCATTGCGCGCTATGTGCGCGGCTCGCTTTGCTCGAAGTTTGAGTGGGCCTAGGGTGCGCGACTGTTTCTTCTCGCGCTTTGCGTTCGATACTGTATTTGCTGGCAAACCTTTCAAATTAAAGGCCAAAGCATCGACAACTATTATTTGGTGATTGTGAATTCTATTTTGTTAAAGCTCCTTCGGCTTTAACGAACACATTCTCATTACGTATCTTATGCTTCGCACTTAATAACGTCGAAAAACCGAACATATCTACATCATGTTTAACTCTATTGTATCAAATGTATATTATATTTATTTCTGTATCAAAATTTGAGGCTGCTTAGTTAGATATTCCACAATAAAGTACAAACTTTATTTTTAATAATTTATTATTTTTTTCTTACTTTGCATTAAATTTAATTCTTAGCCACCCTGAAAAATGTATATAATTTAAATAAATTTACATTTTTACCATTCATAATATACATTAGTAATGGAACGAAAGTACTTTCATTGTCTTCTTTTCACCATTAAAAAAATGTGCATTCTATTAAAATTAAAATTAATATTATGTATTTTGATCCGCTGAATCCATATCCGTAGTCAGAAATATCAGATTGGCACGTGTTTCAACCCTAACCTTAAAAAACATCCGTCAAAAAGCGGTTTTGCGCCAAATTCTAAAAAAAAAAGAAGATTGGTCTGTCCGGCAGGACGGAGTAGTGTATTCTCGTGTATTTTCACCCGCTAAATCCGAATCCGAATTCAGAAACATCATATTGGTTCGTGCTTTAAACATAGTCTTAAAAAAACACCCTTAAAAATGCGGTTTTGCTCCAAATTCTAATAAAAGGAAAGTGGCTTATCTGACGGAGCAGTGCAGTGTATTTTCATTTATTTTATCCCGCTGAATCCGAATCCAAAGTCAGAGATATAATATTGGTCTGTGTTTTCACCCTCAATAAAAAAAAAACACCCGTAAAAAGAAGGTTCTCCGAAAATTCGAAAAAAGTGGTCTGGCTCGTGTTTCATCAACTGTTTAATAAAATCCATACAAATTTGATGGAAACCCGCTTTTTACGGCTTTTTTGTGGTTAGGGATGAAATATGAGCAAATTTGACATTTCTGGGTTCTAATTTGGTCTCACAGGGACAAAGTACATAAGGATACACTGCTTTCATCCGCCGGAAAGACCACTTTCTTTTTTATTAAATTTCGTACGCTTTTTTACGGATATTTTTGAGGTTAGGATTAGAACACGAGCGAATCTGATATTTTTGACTTTGGCTTCGGATTCAGCAGGTCAAAATAAATTAAAATATACTGCTCTAGTCCGTCGTGCAGCCCGCTTTTAATTTTTTCCGAATTTGGCGGAAAAACGCCGCTTTATGTGTGTTTTTTTAAATTAGGGTTAAAACACGAACCAATCTGATAGGCCCTCAAAAAGTTTGCCAAAGCAGAATCCAGTCTGATCAATCTTTCGAAAGTTATTGTGCCTACACAATGCAGACTACAGATTATAGAATACGGACTAAAGACTACAGACAGATATACACCTTCCTAAAAATCGAGTTTTCTGACTTTCTCATTTAAATGAGAATGTAAAAACTTTGAAAAGGGGTAGAAAATGCAGACCAAATAATTTATCTATAAGTCAATCACTAAGTGCGTAATATAAAACACTGGGCTCCTGTTTGCTAAATTAAGAAGGTTAAAAGTTACAAATAAAACACAAAAAACAATCATTTTAAACATAAGAATAAATTAAAAGAACTCCAAAGATAAGGAAAACATATTCCACTGGAAATCAGCATAGGGGTTGTACGTTCACCCCTAAACTGAAGGATAGCAACCAGGTAGCGATCTTAATTAAGAAAGTTATGCGGAGAGGTGCAACCGCATGTTTCATCGCTGGAAATTGCTTTCGCGGATCCTTCGTTTGGCGCATTACAAAAGGGCGTTCGGTGGGGCAAGGGGGAATAGGGGTGGGGAGGGGGGAGAAAGGGTTAAGTTCTGATTGCTCAAATCGTACGCATGCATAGAATAACGAGGTCTCAAGCTGATGATATCGGACTTACTAACATGTACTACTTATAATATGCAAATGCCCTTTTCCCTGTCCCTCAACCCGGCAGCAAACTGCGTGTAATTCTGGGGTTGGTAACCCTCGCGACTCTATTCCAGCGCCACATAAGGGGTGACTCGCCTTGTGTATCTTAGTTTAATTAATATCGGTTGCATTAGCGACTCGAATACGCGACGAGGCCGCGAGCAAACTAGACAGACGTATCAAAATTTCGAGCTAACTTCCGTCCCGAACAGTTCGAGACTCGCGAATCCATCATGACGTGAAGGATTTTGCTCGAGACAATCTTAGATTATTTTTTGTTTATGAAAAACTTTTATTTTACTTTCGAGATTGATATTAGAGTTTTCGAAAAAGGGTCTACCGTAGAAAGTCGTTTATCCGAGCTATTCTGGACCGGCACTAATTTGGATAAGCGGAAAACTCGGATAAAACGAAATTTTAAATAAAAAGGCAGTTTCAGCATAATAAACGGAAAGTCTACTTAAATAAATATTTAATTTGTAAAATTGCCTGCCTTAAGAAATCTGATCAATAGTTTATATTACATATGCCATGATGCATTTTTATGTAAGAGTTATCCACACAGTTCTTAACGTAGAGAGTGTTTATATTATTAACCAATCAGAGAAGAGATTTGGGAAGATCTGCTCTGGTTGGTTAAGACAAGTCTGTATGTATGAATAATGCATGAAGCTCGGATAATACGGACTACTTTTGCGCTATACCTAGGAAATGACGGGTAAAATATTTTTGTTTTAACCTCGGATAATCTCTAATTTGGATAAAGCGGAATCGGATAAGTGAGGGTCTACTGTATTTTTCTTTCTTAAATGGAAACCCTAGAAAGTGTCTCTTTTGGTGTCAAAATGACCAATGATTTTTATCAGAGTTCATCAAAAATGACGAGGAGTACCCCAGTTTGGGTTTTGTAATTGAAATATTTATTTTATTTGAATAATCGCTGATTTTGTATTTCTACTTTGATGTGCCTGTAGTTTATTCTGTTGAACGAAATGCGTCATTCAGGATTTTGGCAGAGCTCTAAACAATTATTGTGTAGGTCCCTCCACCTGGTTTCAGAAAATAAAATGTTAACATTTTTTTTTAAATCTACCAAGCATTTGAATGATATATTTCACTCAAATAGTAATACTCTATTAGTTTATTCCAAAAATGCATTGCAAATTATTGCAAAATAATGCAAATTATTTAATCCCCACAAATTTTAAAAATAATCGTATTATCTGATAGAAATGCAATATTTTAGAATTGTTTGGAGTAATACATTTTTCTAAAAATATCATGTAATTATTTATACAATTAATTATTGTTTATTTCAAAACTTTCTAAAAATTGAGCCAGATATATCGACTTTTTTTAAAAACAAATTTCTATTTTTTTAAGAATTTGTATTTGCTCAAGCAGTTATTTTTCGAGAACAAAAAAGTGAAATAAAATAAAGTCAGATATACATATACATAATTGTATATGTTCTATTTCACCTAATTTTTTTTATTTATCTAACAAAAATGCTTGAGGAAATAAATATTTTTTAAACAAATAGAGATATTCATTAAACATTGAAAGTAAATTATTAAAAATATATAATTAGTTAACAAAACGTAGAATAGGATAATAATTTTAAAAGAAAGTTGAAATCTCTGGCTTAATTTCTAGCAATTTTTAAAATAGACAAGAAATAATTACATGAAGTTTTTAACAAAATTACTACCCCAATGATAGTTGCATTTCAATCATAAAATACGATTATTTCTTACATTTTTTAGAAATATATAATTGTTTTTAGACCACCTTAGTGATTATCTAATAATAAATTAAGGATGATGAAGCTTGTTATTTTTTAATTATAATTATTAATTATTTATATTAATATTTCAAATTATAATTATAACTAAAATTTTAGAACTTTTAGTCGAACAAAAAGCGACATATTAACAAAATTTTCAATCTCAAAATAGATAAGAAAATTTTAAAAGGTAATCTAACTGTCAATTGATTATTATTTAAGATTTAACCAAACTGTTCAATTTTTTTGTCAAAAATACGAATTTTTCATGAAAGGGTGGAATTTCATACCAGAAGATGTCAATTTTCAAAAAAATATTTTATTTTTAAACAAAACTAAATATATGCTCAGCCCGACATTTTCAGTTATAACCAAACGTTATAAAGAATGTCAACGAAAAAGAAAGTACTTTTTGAATATTTTACAAATAAATAATTAATAAAGGAAAGGTTAATAAAGAAAGAAGAAAAGCACTCAATAACATTGTTGAATATTCAAGTCAAAAAGACAAGTTTGCAACAAAAAAAAACGACTATGTAATATGTGATAAATAAATACAAACTTTCCTCATTTCTGGACCAAAGAATATTACTTTGAATAAAAATGTATGTTCTTTGTTACTGCATTAAAAATAATACTACATATCAGAAAACTGAAAACTTCGCTCGCTCAGCCTTTTTACTTCTCCTAATTTTTTTTTCGGTTTTGTTACAAACCTCGTTTTGAAAAATAAGGAGTTACATTTTTTTTAATAATGTACCCAGGATCAGAATAATATATTTCTCTACAAATTTAGGCATGTATGCATGCCGAAGTAAAAAAAGTAAAACAGCGATTTTTTTTTTAATTCTGGCAAAAATTTTGTGTCATCCAGACGCCAGAAGGAATAATTTCTAGGGGTTGGATTTTATTGCAATCTGAGAAATAAAAAAATCTCATTTTTGGACGACCTTACTGATGTTATAATAATGAATTCAGGATCATGGAGCCTATTATTTTTTGATTGCCATAATAAATTATTTGTTTTATTATTTTAAATTATAACTTAGAAAGCTGAAATTCCATTTTAGATGGAAAAATAATTGAGTTTGAAAATTGGGCTGTAAGTATTAATAATAATATGATAATAATCTGACATAAAATAAAAGAGTCTTGGAACTATTCAAACTGTTTTTTCATGTAAACGTTATTGCTTGATTTTTTTGCATTGTACTTTTGCTTTAGGTAACATTATTATTACTATTTTTGTTTAAATTTCACGAGAAGTCATTTATGTTTTTAGATATTATTTTTTTAATTTCTATTAATAATATTAATATTATTTTTATTATTATTGCAACACTTCATTCTGAAGGAAATTTTTCTTATCTACAGTATATTCTGATAAAAGCTTCTTAACAAAAAATCAGCTACTTTTATCCATAAATCCCAACCAAAGAAAAAACAGACTTGTAATTAAACTTAGCCACGTACGCCACATAAATTTTATTATTTTATTTACTCACGTTAAACTAAATCAAAGTTGTTAAATCGCACTAAATAAGGCAACGTGTGAATGGTTAAACATGTTATGATAAAATTATATTTTCTTTAAAGGAATTTTGAGAAAAGTATGTTTTTTTAAAACGAATTACGAATTTAATAAGCAAAAGCATTATTGGGGCATCGGTCGACTTAAAATAAATAAATATGTTTATTAAATTTGTCTCTAAAAATATATAATTCATCAACCAATCATAGATTTTGAATTTGTTTAACTAAATCATAAAATTTATCAACTTATTATGAATTTTGCTTAAATTGTCATGAAGTTCCCAACTGAAAAAATGACATTGAGGAAACCAGCTTTTTTGCCGACACGTGTCCGAATAACGCATTTTTTCGTTAAATTTGTTTTGAAAAAATCATAAGATTAATATATAAATGAATAATCTTACTAAAATTATTATAAAGTTCCTAATTTAAAAAAATGGACATCGCAAAAAACAAAATTTTCTGACGAGAAATGCCTGATTATTTAATTTGTTTATTGAATTTGATTATAATACAAACAATTATAATCGTAAGAGAATATTTTGCAAAAAATTTTTTTAACAAATGATTTGCTGAAATCATCATTGAGTTTCCAATTTAAAAAACTGACTTGTTTAAGAAATCATAAAACTGATCAAAACATTATGAATTTTGCTTGAATTATTACGAATTTTCTAATTAAAAAAGTTAACGTAGAAAAAAAAGAACTCTTCCCTCGAAAAATGCTTGCTTACTACATTGGTTCATCAAATTTGATTATAATATAAACAATTATAATCTTAAGAGAATATTTTTTCAGCTAATAATTGGTTCATAATTTTTTTTCGTTTCTAACATTGGAACATGCTTAACTAATGTTTCACTTTGCAACTTAGGTAATTTTAACAATTTTCCTATTATTGACGAGCATCGGGAACGTAAAATAGAAAAAATGTCCATTTTTTTCGTCAAGTTTATTTATTTATCAAAAATTGAATATCTAATTAAAAATCAGGGACCGCAAATCTCTTAGTTATCTTATGAGCTTCTTTTTTTATGTTCTTAAAATCTAAATCTGTCAATATGTGTGGGCTGTACGTAATTTCGAATAACAAAAGTCATTTTTTTCACTGTCAAAATAATTTGTTTAGACAAATAGTTTAAATTATTATTGATAAATTTAGAATATATTGCAAAAATCATGCAAAACAACGTAAACCCTAAACCCAGAAACCCTAAATCCATGAACACTAAACCCATAAACCCAGAACTAATAAGGCCTAAACCCATGGGCCCTAAATCCATAAACCCTAAACACATAAACCCTAAACCCATAAACCCTGAACACATAAACTCTAAACCGATAGAGCCTAAGCCCATAAACACATAGGCTCTATATCCATAAACCCTAAACCCATCAAACCTGAACCGACTAACCCTAAACCAATAGACCCTTAAGCCATAAACCCTAAACCTATTCATTTTCTTATAGACATTAAAAGCCTTATTAAGATTTATTATAGATTATGCAAAATTAATTATTTAGTCTATGGTTGTAACAAATTGTATTATGAATATAAAATATACTGCTTTGGACATATTTTCACCAGTCGAATTATATTTTGGAATTTATTTTGCAACAAAATTAAAATTAGCAATAATTTATTTAAACAAATTTATTTCGCAAAACTAATGGCAAATTTAATATCAGCTATGTCTCAAAGTTCTTGAATTCTATATAGTTTATCTATTTCACGACCCGAAATCTCATATTAACGAAAGAATTATACAATTAAGTTCAAACAAAACTTGATTTCGCCATATTTTGTTTTCAAAAAATGTTTAAACAAGTTATTTTTTAAATTTGGCTTCGTGAGTCTCTTTATAATTCAATTAAAAACATTTCTGGCTGAGTTTTGTTTGATTTAGTTAAGATTTGCGACCTGTATGTGGTTTTGAATGAAATTATTGCTATATCCACAATGTGCCCCAACCCCTTTGAGCTCTTACGTAATTTAAGTACGTTCCCTAAGAGGAAATGCAAGCTAAGCGGGCAAGGATGACTACAGCTTTTAAGTAAGCCCCTGAGAGATGAAATAGAATAAAATAGAAATGGTTTGGAATTTGGCATGCAACAAAGTCTGCGATTCACGGAGGGTGATGACTAGTCAATTGTTGGTGATCGCTGTTGGGTACACTTGGGCAATTTCTAACAAGTGAGGGTATTATCTACAGTAAAAGGTCGGACGGCCCGCGAATTTTCGCTTTCCCCTACACAACACATATATAGGTATATATAGACCAGGCGTAAGATTGAGACAGCTGTCTGGTTCACAGGCAATCAAAAAAACTACCCCGACTCTCGGAACGCTCGCCCTTTCTCCTCTCTTCGGCTCAAGGGAGGTACGCCTCGATAGAATAGACTGGGGCAATCTGCCTCTTCGTGGTTTGTAAGAACCTTAACGCCTCTTCTTGATTCTCCACTCGAGATAGCGCTACCGACACTTTGCATTTCGTTATGACTCCTCATTCAGAGTTTGATTCCAATTTATAAAAAGTCCACTTTCCCCACCTTTTACCCTTACATCTTTACCAATTTACCCGAAAAAAATAGACAAAAAATGCATCCCAGAATAATTTTCCGTACTCAGAGAAATGCTGGTTTGAATCAAACAACGAAATTTGTGTGAATTCATGTTATTGAATCAAACAATTTTTTTTTACTTTAATCAGAAAAAGTTTTATTTAATTTTAAGAAATGGCAACTATTTGCCTTATTGATGAAAATAAATAATTTGTTTAGTAAAATTGATTTGAACTAAACAACAAATTTGCCTTGATATAACAATGCATTCGCTTACAATTTGTTTATTCAAGTTCATAAAAATATTTATTTTATTCAAACTAATTTTTTTTAATAACTAGTTACATTTACGTTAATTATCAAAAAGGGTTACTATTTATATTTAAGTAACTTTTAACTGTACCTATATTTTGAGTTACTAGATAAGGTAACTTCAAGTTGCCTAAAAAGTTGTTACTATTTTCAATTTGTTAATTTCATGAATTGCAAATCTAAATAACTATAAGATGATAATTTATAAAAACTTAATTTAAAAAAAGAGCATTAGTTAGGGATGATAAAAAAATATATTTTGGCAAGTGGCGATCAATATATATGTACAATGAAATTCGAATCAATAGACATGTGACTCAGGATATCCTGCGATAATAGATTCTAAACAATTTCTTTCGTTTCTGCAAATACTTGCATAGTTGATTTTATTTTTATCAGACATTATTCATGACTTTTCAATATTTTAATGTTTAATTTCAAGTTAAAATTAAGACTCCATTCAAAAATGGATTTAACACAATTTAAAGTATCAAGGCCTAAAATGATACAAATTTGTAACATATATTGTATTTTCAACAAAAAAGATGACTTTTTACGAAAATAGTTGAATTTGTAACCAAGCAAGATTTACATGCATTTTTCTATAAAAAACAATAATTTTAATACAAAAAAGGTAATTTCTCACAAACTGATTAAATTTGATATTAATATTGTACCAATAATACAAATTTTCAACAAGAGTTAAATTTCCAAAAGAAATTTTTTTTTAATTCCACACTGTTAAGAATTCTAAGAGTTCTGCTCAGTGTTATAGACTGTTTAATGACAGCTCTAGTACAACATTTTCAAAACAGCAAAACGTTCACAATTTTATCGTTTGGATGATCCAAAATTTCGGTTTAGAAAAAACATCAAAGAACTTTGGATCTTTTAGAAAAACCCAAAATTTGGAAATTTGAGAATTTTGGGTTTTCTTTAAAATGCCGCAGGTCTTCAAATTTAGATTTGATCGACAAGCGTTCTTATATTTTTTGTAGAGCTGTCATCAAGAAGTCCAGAACTCCGACCATAACTTTTAGAACTCGCAACATTTTGAAATTGAGAAATGTTGGATTTTCTCCGAAGTGGCGTAAATCTTCGAATTTTTGCTTGATCGAAAAGTTTTATGAAACTTTTTTGTAGGACTCTCATTAGGAAGTCCACGACTCTCATCACACTTCTCAAAAATCTTCAAATTCAACAATTTTTTAAAATGTTGGTTCTCGTAAAAGTACCGAAGTTCTTCGAATTTTGACTTGGATGAAAAATATTGCATCACTTTTTTGTAGAAATGTCATTAAGAAGTCCAGAACTCTGAGCAGCGTTTGCAATACTCTCAAAATTCATAAGTTGCAAAATTTTGGATTTTCTTCAAATTGCCATAGTTTTTTTAATTTTGACTTGATCGAAAAGTGTTATGGGACTTTTTTGTAGAATTGCTGTTGGTAGGTCTAGAATTCTAAACAGAAATTTTGGAATATTCAAATGAGAAAATGGTTAACATTTTGCATTTTTGAAATGCAAAATTTTTCAATAATTTAGTAAGTTTGGTCAATTTAGGAAAATAATTTTTACTTTATCTACAGTTGCAGGGCATACACGTGAAAATAGTTATCGTTTTTATTACAGGCCAGGGAGATGAGGTAAAGAAATAAAATTTCACTTCAGGCAGGGAATTTTCGACATGGGCAGGGAATTTCTTTGAAGAAATAAAACTGGGATTTAAAAGAAATGAGTTAAAAAATCCCTGTTCCAAATCTAAATTCGTCCCAATTTAATAATTCCTTTCATATTAAAAAAAAGAGTGCTTCGAAAAGTTTTTTGAGTCAAGTACGATTGATAATTTTATTTGAAAATTTTAATCTTTTTAAAAATGTCAAAAATAAGTTTTTTCTTTGAAACTTATTCTTCTTATTTAAAAATTCATTTTTTTAATTGAAAATTTAAGTATTGCAATTAAATATTCATCTTTTAGGTTACTTGGTTTATCATTTTTATTACAAATTTATTTATATGGTTAAAAAATAAGCTATTTGATTAAAAACTTGTCTTTTCCTGTGGATGAAAACAGATTTTTATGCCGAAAATTGAACTATTTTGATAAAAATCAGATTTTTTATGAATGAAATTCGTGAGGGGAAATTAAAATATTATATTTTTGGTTTAAATTTAATCTTTTTTTTATAAAAAAGTAAGCTTGATTACTGCATTGGTTCGACAATCATTTTTTTCGTCATGTTTGTTTATTTAGAAAAAAGTCGAAAACCTAATTAAAAAATTTTGCTCGACAAATCTCTTAGAAATCTTATCAGATTTTTTTTCAAATTTTTGTTGTACAAATCGGTCAATATTTGTGGGCTGTGCGTTATTTTGAACAAGAAAAATTGTAAGGGAAAGAGGTTTTTTTAAATTTTTGAAATTATTAAATTGATGTTTAATAAAAAAATGAAGCTTAAATTATATTACACAAAATATGCAATTAAAAAATTTTAAAATGCCAGGTCTTTTAGAAATTTTTTAGAAATGGACCGAGGAATTTTTTATTATAATGCGAGGTTATAACAGAATTTTCGTCAATTTACCTCATTTTGAAGATTAAGAAAAAAATTAAGATCGAGCAAGACAATATTCGACGTTATATTCTCAAATATGTAGCAATGCAGTATTTGAATTGGCACACATGGTCCATATTTAAATCGACCGCCAACACTTGCAAAACTAAAAAATAATTTAAATCGAAGACAGGATTTCAAAATTTAATAATTTCTGTTAAAAGTAAAATATAAGACAATGTATACCTAAAATGAAATATGATCTACTTACCAAAAGAATTGAGGAAAGCAGCTAAGGTTAAGAACAGACTTATAGGAAAATAAGTTTTTACGCAATAATATATGTGACCAAACCTTCCTAATTAAAGTCAAATTAGGCGTTCTCTACTACCAGCTGATCTTCTGATTAATTCTTAATAATTACTACAATACTGATGGATAATTTGTTGTGAAGATGTCAAAAATGATACTTCCTTTAAATTGATTTTTTTCAATCACAGAAAGAAAAATCATAAACTAAAATATTTCTTTAGGATATCTCAAGCAACAACAGAATATTGCTTTTTTTAAAAATGCGTTAGACTATTCATACATTTAAGTGCTAAGTTTTCCGAATAAATTAGTTGGCACAAATGTGAAAATTTATTTTATTCTCAATACATTTTTGCCACAACACACATTCTTTTTTATTTGAATTTTTATATAAAATGTAAATAATTCATAACATTGATATAGTTTTGTTGAGATAAGAACATCAACATAAGTTTTCGTGTTCAGGCAAGAAGAATCGTGTCGTACAAAATATTAGTAATCATCAATAATCATAAATTAATCGTCACACATTACATAACTAAATCAAGATAACCAGAAGCTTTATTCCAAAACTAAACATTTGTTCTTCACGCTTTTAAGAATATTGAGTTTGGGGCGTGGCAAAGAAGGAATTGAGGAAAGAGGGGTGGGGTTGTACCCTAATTTCGAGTACACTATCCAAAACCTTTTCACGGATATTAAATACTCATATTTCTAAGGGATTTTCTAACATTATGAAAATTCAGGGAGGTGTTTTGAAAAACAAAATGAAGCGGTGGAGCTCAAGTTTAATAGAATATTTTATTGTCTTCTAAGAGAAAGCTTAGTAATTTTAAATTAACTCAAAATTCTAAAGTCTCAAAGTATTTTCAGTGGGAAAAACATTTTTATATTAATCCAATAGAGATTCATAAATAGTTTATACATACTTTAACAATAAAGCTTCTGCAATAAAGAAGCATTCATTTATATTTTAAACATAAAAAAAATTTGAACTCTGCAAACAATATTTTCATTAGGATTTTCAGAAAATTATAATTAGTGAATAGAGTATTGCAAATGTACACAAACTTACAGGGTTTTGCATTGGAGTAGGCCGCATAAACTTTTTTTTCGAGTAGTAGTACTGGAAAAAATTTTTGTTCTTCCAACATTAATAATCCCTTAAAATTTTACTCAGATTGAACAATATCTTTTGTTTAGTAGAAAATCTTGAAGATTCCGTTTTTAGCCAATAATTTGAACAGAATATGAAATTGGAAAATCATTTCCAAATTGGTAATTTTGATTTTTTTATTGTTAATTAGTGCTTCTATGATAACACATTATCCTCTTTATTCTTTTATTTGCAAATATGGGCTTGAGAAAAGAATTAAGGGAAAAGAGAAAATTAGCTATTAAATATTTCAAATTTTCGTTTCACTTGTTGAGTATTTCTCTCACTTTATAGTGATTAGAGGCCCGGACTAGACCACTGCAGAAAAATTTGGACTAGTTGAATTGGTTTTTGCTTTAAAAGTTTTAAATTTGTTCTCTTAATGTGTGGCAAGAAAAATGCAGGAAATCACATTCAGAAATTTATTTAGAATCTTAAGTTCTAGAATTCCCTTTTTTCAGATCATTTATTGACAGATTGCGAAGCACTAGAGGTAATATAATGACATAGTTTAACCAGTCAATCCTATCGACGTAATATTTAGCTTTAAAGTTAAGCTAAGGAATTTTGAAGGTCCGCAATAAATTCACGTAGTTCTGTCTGGTAAAAATAATTTTTTGAAGAGCATATTGTTTTACCCGAGATCTATGATCCGTTACCATGTTGAAGAAATCATCCTCTTGGGAAACGAAGAAAGCATTCGTTTTATCTACCACTTTCAAGTACTTTTTTGGTAAATGTCTGGATTTTTGGACCTCACATTATATTTTCTCATTGCCCTATTTGCGAAACTATTCAATCGTGCATGATTAATAGCAACTGGAACTTGAAGATTTAGATCATGGGAACAGTTATCACATTTTATAGGATGTGAAAAGTCCAGAAGATAGTCATGATGATATTTACTCAATATTTTTAAAATGTCGTAATTAATTGTAGATAATTATAAATCTATTGCTTGGAAGGAAACTACAGAAAGCTGTTCACATCCAGAAAGCGTAGAGCTGATAGGCCCTGAAAATGATTAACAGCACCGCCGTCTACACCCACAATAATAAGTTTACTCCACTATCCATAAATTTTGTTTTCTCCAAAATCGAATAAATTTGTACAAATATCTTCTGCACTTCCAGATCGTGGAGTCACATGACATAAATTCTGAGATCCGGGTTCTCTGACAAGATAAATATACTCCTAAATAAAAATTTTACGATAAAGCTTCTTGTCGTCTTGAAGATCAATTAGAGGTTTATTCTTTCGACCATCAAAGTACAGACCAAGAGTTGCCGATTTCATACGTGCTGCTTGTATCAGATCTTTTTGGACTTTGTGTCAATATCTTCTAATTTTGTATTTATTTATAATTAGAATCTTCGTACTCTTTTTTTCTTTCTTCTTATTTAGGAACTTCTACAGAAGCAATTTTTCCCAATCTTTGATCCCTGTAATCAAAAAGAAAAGCCTGTTCCAGTATGGGTAAATTCTTATTCACTGGCCATCTGCAACTTTTAAATTTTCCGCAAAGTGGTAATTAAACAGCCTGTCGTGAAGAAAACTCTGCGCATTTCGGCATGATAAGCAAAATTTCAAAAGCAAAGTAATCTATTGTTTCTATCTATTTTTGCAATCTTATGCGGGACATTAGTTTGAGCAAATAATTTGCGTGCTTTTGACACTAAAATATCAGATGAATGTGTCAACGTTTGAGCGAGTACTCTACAAATAAGTGAAAGTCGATACAGCAATCACGCGTAGTAGAAACAAACGAACGTCAAATACAGCAGTCAGCTTCATCTGCGGGATAACTTCTTTATATGAATTTCAGGAATAAAATTAAAGTGCTCCTACCCTTACAATGTTTTATACAAGTGAAATTCAGAAAAACGATACAATAAACATTAATATAAACTAAAATAAAAGTTTTGAAGCCGTTCGCGTTTACTATAAATGAAATAAACTTTTGTCCCCTACTAAAATCCGCCAGTCGAGAAAAAAAAGGTTTTTTCGGCCCACTTTAATGTATTTAAAGTTTATAGACTAATTGTTACAGAAATTTTAAACCGAGTAAAGTATTTCACCACATAATACTTGGAGAAAAATATAGAGGTACAACGCAGTTATCACATAAATTTGAAGGAAAATTTACGCAGAACGCTTGTTTATAACATTTATTTCGTCATTAGTGGAAGAATGTAATACTCATATAGTCGCATTTGAATCGTACGAAATGTACATTCAGATTTACATTATAAATCGTGACACATTTTATACAAAATCTTCAGTAAGAAAATACTCTGATATTGTTTAATGATGAGTTTAAGACAGGTGACAACTTTGCAAATCTAGTTATATTAACAAGGTTCATCTTACTAATAACAGCAAGTAAAATACGTTGCTTCAACTAAAATATCTATATCTTCGCACAAGGCAAACAAGTTGCAACAATTATGAATTGCATTGTTGACCCGACGAAATGATCTTTAAAATTTAATAATCCTAAAGTACATCACATATGAGTATATTTCATATTATCCTGTATGAATCTAATTGATCTAAATCTCGAAATTAGTTTTACATTTTCGGAAAATATTTCTTTTTCTTGCAACTGAGTTGCACTAGCAGCAAACAGTGTTACATCCAACAGATTCCTTCCATGCAACAATGAACTTGGACAATGAAAGAAGTTAGATATTCTAAAATTTGAACAGTCGTTTTTACATCAAACTTTAAACACTAAATTCACTTGAAATTGTTTATGAAAGATCCTATTGTGCTTATGATCATAAAGCTACTCCGCTATTATTAAAAATAATTACAAGTTATATTAGCAATCTAAATTTGGACACTAGAGCTTTTTGTTGATTTTTAAGAAAAATATGTTTTCAATTTATTGTAAAGCGGCTATATATTCATGGTCTTCTGGCACTGCTAGATATATATTAATAAAGTTTGTCTCAACTAGTACTTTTAGCTTTTCACGATTCTGAAAAATCATTGGTTGAAAAAAACAAAAAAAAATATTCCTGGAATATTAAATGACATACACAGACTGTTCAATAATATTTATAAGATATGATATATTTACCAAGAAATATAAGGAAAGCAGCCAAGACGATGAACATAGTATTAGCAAACTTCTCTTTCTTTAATTATAGATAAAATTATTCAAAGAAGAATTTTTTGTGTTATCTAAATTGAATATTCTGATTCACCAGTCTACATAAAAACCAACTTCTGAGCTAGCCTTTTAAATTATTTCACAGTTTTAGAATACTTATTAGAAAAGTCAAAATGATTCTTCTGAGATATTAAAATTTCATTCATCTATTGTTTATTCGTTGTGGTCCAAGTTTGGTCGTTGGATTCTTGTTTTGTTTAACAGGATTTCGCATCAGTAAGACTCAAGATTATATAAAAAAAAGGGAAAAATATCACGCTATTATTTACTTTAGCAAAAAGTTACTTATTAAAGTGATTCATTAGTGTTCTACTATTAATAATTCTTCTGAATAATTATTAATAATTCGTACTTTACTTATAAATAATTTTTTTAATGGAGATAATACTGAACATTTTTTTCTAATTCATTATTTTTGACCTGAACAAATATTGTAAGAGCATATAAAAATAAATTCTTACAGCGGAAGATAGTTACTTTGAAATGAAATAATTTTAGATTAAGAACTTGGTTTTAGAATTGTTTTCTGTTTTGTAGAAAACTCGTATTTTGACTCTAAAATTTAACAGTTTAGTTAACAGATTTTTTTCCGTTTTGACTGAAAAATCTTTTTTTACTAATATTTCATCTATTTTGTTGAAAATTCCTCTTTTTTCCTTCAAAAAATTATCTTTTTAATAATACATTTCAACTTTCTTGAGAAAAAAATGGAACTGTTTTGTTTAAAATTAGTCTTTTTAGGTTGAGGGTTCTAAAGTTGTATTGAAAATTTTTTTTCAATTAAATTGCTTTCAATTTGCAATTAAAATATTTTTTGTTTGTAATATCAACTATTACATTTTTGGTAAGAATTTACCTTTTCTTTTAACCTAGTACTGAAATTATTGTTGAATAATATATAATAAATAAAATAGTCGATATTTCAGCCAAAAAATATTTTAAGTATAAGGTAAAAATCGTTGAATTCTTTGAAAAAAAAAACGAATTTTCAGCCAAACCGTTGGACTTGTAACCAAAAGAGATCAACATTCTGTAAAAAGATGAATTTAGTATAAAGTAGTACAACTTTTAACTGAGAAGTGGAATTCTTAACCAAAAAAGGTGAACTCTTATCAAGAAATATGGTAGTTGATACGAGCGTAGTTCAATAAGTCCTTAGAATGACCAACAGATGGCGCGCGAATCGCTCCGAATCATCTGTTTTCAGTCAGCACCACTCCCGAATAGATATATGGTGCAGTCACAGTCCACATCTTCTGAGTTTACGTGTTTTTATAACCAATTGAAAAAAAA
>NC_046659.1:143325073-143336735 GCF_010883055.1 Belonocnema kinseyi | reverse complement strand
AGTTCACACATGCTTCGTTTCAATGGCTAAAATTGAAGAACTAAAATTCGAATTGGTCGAACACCCACCGTATTCACCAGAATTAGCCCCCAGTGACTTTTTTCTTATTTCCAAACTTGAAAAAATAGCTCGGTGGACAGAGATTTCCAGACAACGAAGACGTCATTGCCTCTGTAAGTGCTTATTTTGAGGAACTTCATTTTCCATATCCCTATCATAATCTGGATTTTTTTCATACAAAGAGTAATATTTCTCTCATCAGTATTTATCTTAATTATATCAGGATTGCTTTAAAGAAAACTTTTCATTATCAGGAAACCTTTAAAAATCTTAAGTTATGTATTATTAATGTGCAAAAAATTTTTTCATCTTTGACTATTTCTATCATTCACTCGACTTACTTTTTATCACACGGTTACTTAAACCTCCACCTAATCTGAGGATATCTATGAGTGTTTCAGAAATTTGAATATCTGTCAAATTTGCAAACCAAGGATCCTTATCTCCTTCTTCAAAAATCCTATGTAAATTTAAATGTTGATTCTGAATATTGATTTGTTAATTAATCAAAATAGAAATGTTGTTTTCAGGTTTTTCATCATTGCTTGAAAATTTTTGATTAAGAAAAATCTTTTGTTTCAAAAGACCAATAATTTCATTTTGTGGTAAATATGTCTCTAATTCACTTCTGATTCTTGAAATTTTTTAATTAGAAAAATTGACATGATTTAAAACATGTTTAATCAGTAAATTTAGAAGTATAAGTTCGAAATTGAGAAGCATGCTCAAATTTTCGGTTGCAGAAACTACTGTGAAAGGTAAAATCTCGAAATTTGTTAAAAAAAGAAATGTATTTGTTGCACAAAAAATCATTTCTTCTACAATAAAATTTTAAAAATGCCTAACTTCTCTTTTTTATTTGTTTCGTCTGTTTTATTTTTATTACTATGAAATCGCAACAAAAATAACATCTGCAGAAAACAAAATGAATACCAACGTTTCGGCACTTGTGCAGCATTCTTATCAAGGAAAACAAAAACAAATAAAAAAAATAAAAATACCTAATCAGACAGGAACAAAACCAAAACCACAATGCTCTTTTACTGATAACCGAAAATCGAACGAGGTTCAAACTGATAACCGATTTTAAATATATGGAAAACATCCGGTACGTGTCAAAAGGTAGATCGGTTATCAACGTACATGGAAAATCCATCATAAGCACATCAGAACTAAAGAAAGTAAAAGAAAATATAAACTCATATAAACCGTAATGAGAGGATTTATATGAACTCTTTAAAAAAAGATGCTCTGATATTGTTAAATGGTGATTTAACTCATCTATAAGATAAAACATACATAATTTGTAAATCAAAATGTTTCTATGTTTTCTGAATATCTTTGAATACAAAGGAGCATTGGTGAGCACTGTACACATGGTCTTCTGGCACTGCAAGATACATGTCATAGTTAAAAGGGAAATTCCCGGGGTAATCTGTGGTTGAACTGTAATGATAATTCTCTGTCAGGTTTTAAGCGTGGAAAGATTTAGCCGAATAAAATAAGGTATTTTGCATATTTATCTGAACGATCTCTGGGCCATGTTGAGCTCGATCATGACCTGGAAATGTATGCTCCTCTTTAAGGATTGAAACAAAATGACGGTTTGATATTCGTATAAAAACCAAATAAAACTTAGGGCGGATTACATCACGGTGCATCCAAAGAGGTACACTTTGTTCGGGGAGTTGAATGAGAGGTCCATCTAGAGGAGAACCATCTTTCATTGGTAGAACAATTTTTTCTTCAGAACAATTGGGAAATCCATCGGTTCTTAATTTTGAAGAAAAAATAGTCTTTTATAAAGCTTCTCTGTACTCCTAATGCTTTTAAAGATTCTGAACATGAAATAAATCTAATAAAAGAAATTATAAGTGATATGGTTCGTTTTATGCATGTGTACTACTACCATATAGAAAATAAAATCATCCACTCTAATGAACCTATTTAGAATGTTTATCTTCTTTCTACAATTTCAAATTAAGTTTTTTTGTGTGTAATTATAAAATAGGCCAGTTTTTAAGGGCAAAATTTTAAAGTTTACGATGTGAAATAAGCTTCTGATTAAATAACATATTTGGCACTGCCTAGTATTGCCGAATTTTCCGGCAGACTTTCCGGTAAAATTTGTAGCATTGAAATAAATGGAAGTCACGTATAATATGAAATTAAATCAAGAAAAATACTTTAATCTTAAACCTTGTCATTTTGGTGGCAAACGATTTCAACCGTTTTGAGAACAAAATTGTGGCTTTATCATAAATATTGATTTTAATATTAGATTGCACTTACGTTTAAAATGCGCAAAGCCAATGTACGTGAGGAGTACAATTTTAGTAAAAATCTTCATTTATTTTCTACATGCAAAATGTTAAAAAACTAAAATCTGACTCTTCGAGAATTTTGTATGCTAGCTTATTTCAAATTTTATGACTTTCACATATAGAGCGGAATGGGAAATATTATTGATCTCAGAAATAACAAATTTCCCTGTTTGCTATATTCATTACTCATAGAACCTTTAGCATTGAAAAACGAGTTCAAGATTGTATGTTTAAGATGATTGAGTCAAAAATTAAAATGAATTTCTGTTTTCATCTGAAGTATAAAAATTCAAACAAAGATAAAGAAATAAAATCTATTTAACCAATATCTGAAATATTCCGCTGATATTATTTAGCCCTTTAACCTCTGACACTGAATGAGTTTCAAACTTTAATGTATAGAATACACATACATGTAGTCCTGGTTCGAATCGTGTAAAACTATCTTCTACTATACATTATGAACCATAATGCCATAGTTTATATAAAATCTTTGTAAAAAATAATCTGAGATTCCTAAAAGATGTGCTTATTTATTTTTAGGCTCAAAATATATAATTTTTAAATTTTTTATAAATCAGCTTTCAAAAGCATACAAAATCTGGACATTAATAAGTTATTCCTTGGATATCTTGAGATATCTTGGGAACATCCCATAAAGATGAAAATTTTTGCTTCGTAGAATATCCTCCTCGATATGTCTAGCATAACCAAATTTTGGAAATTCTAAAATATTAATGAGATGACCTGCCGTGTTGCCTTGCTGGCGGGTGGTGAAGTAAAATTGAACTATACACATTAGCTGTTGGTACTGATATATATATGTGGTAGTTGGGTGGGAAATTTCCTGGAAAATTTGCACATGCACTTTGATGATCATGCTCAGTTACATTGTATACTTGGAAAGAATTAGCTGAATAACTTTGGCCATTTCTCATGCTTATCTCAACGTTCATTGGACCGTGCTGAGAAGGAGAATAATCAGGATATGTATAATGCTCTTGGAGTATTGAAACAAAATGTTGGTCTGCTATTCGTATAAAAACCAAAGGAAATGCAGAAGGCTGTCCATCTCGGCACATCCAGAATGGTATTCTTGAACTGGGAAATCTCACGATTGGGCCATCGAAAGTAGAGTCATCCTCCATTCTTACAAGAAGGCGGTCTGCAGGCAAATTGAAAAATCCACGTGCACCTAATTCGTAAAAAAAATTGACGTTAATAAAGCTTTTTGTACCCCGGTGACTTGAACTTGAAATAAATTTAAAAAATCAACCATCTACCAAAATGAAATGTTTTTATTAAGGGGGTATTATGGTCTAGAAACCCGATTTGCAGCCGTTTTTGAAATTTAATTTAAAAAAAAAGCAAAAAATATTTTATCCATCTATTTTTCATCATGTTTTTATTGATATTTATAAAATACAGAAAAAAAAATTCATAAAAAAAATTGAAAATTAAAAAAGTTTGAGGAGGGAGGGGGTGAAACAAACAGGTGTGAAAAAACGGAGCATCCTGGCCACCATGATTTCAACCCTCCTGGTGGTCTGAAAAAAAATGAAAATTTTCAATCTGTAAGGATGTCGTTACAGTCCCTACCTCGGGGAACATGAAAACATTTTTGTCACAAAATGGCGACTATCTGAAATCAAACATTTTTTTCACCCCTTTTTTGAAGTTACTCAATTTTTTAAAAATAGTAAAAAGCAAAGTAGTTTCGAGAAAAACGCGTAAGAAGTGAGTAAAATTTCAGGCATTCTAAGGCATTTAATAGTGCGCTATACTTAAATTTTATCAATGTGCCATTCCTGCTCCATACATTGGACCTTCTTCTTCTTCATAATATGTTCCTACAGGTCTAAACTTTGAAAATATGCAACAACAAAAAATCAAATTTTTCAAAATTCTAGACCAGAATACCCCCATAAAGGAATTATAACATTTTCACGTGTACTCAGTTTGACAATGTTCCTTTCTTTTTGGGTCTCCAAATTTAAGCTTCACAATATAGACAGAACTATGGAAGATTAGGGCACACAAATTTCTAAAGTTTTAATATAGTTTTAAAAAATAATTGAGAGCATTTCGAAGTTTTGGTTAAATCGAAGAGTAGATCATCATTTCTGGTGAACACATCCGAGATTAAAAATACTTCTTCTTTCATAATTCTAAAGTATTACTGATGTACTCTTAACATTAATTATTGTTTCAAGGGCTAAAACATCAAAAGTCATTCAAACTATTATAATGGCCTTTTCATTAGGATAAACCACTTTTGCATAATTTCCCCTAAAAATATAACAGAATTTTCTTTTCGCTTTATCTGATTGAAAATTTTATAATATAATTAGAAGCTCTTAAGGAAACATGTTCAATAACATATACGTCCTATTTATCAAACATATTAATTTTAATATCATATTAAACTTACTGTTACAATATATAAGAACGATGATTGCAAGAAGCAGAATTCCACTTAAACTTTTCATTTTCTCCAAGTAGACACAATGACAGCCAACAGGAATCTGATTTTGCATCAATTTCGTATGGTTTCAAACGATAAGCTTGCAGGTGGTAATTATTTATGACATAGGTGTATAATATAAGTAAACCAAATAATTTTTTATTATTTGAAAATATAAATTATCAAAAATAAAATTATCGGAAATGTAATAACTAACATTGCCTTATTAATAAAAAACTTTTTGAAGGATTCTTTCGGGTCTTTGAACACATACAAAAAGAATGTAATAAATCTTTGTTATGTAACATAGCACGTAACGAGCAGTTTGGTCGTATCATCTTAAGAGTATGTACACGTGTGTTTATTCTTAAAATTAGTTGTGGGTAGAAATTTTTCTTATCAGATATCATAAATTAATCTTAATAGATTTCATAAGTAAATTGAGATAGATGAAGATAATATTTCACAACGGTTTCTGTAATTAAATTGACTTAATTAAAATCTTATCTGTCTTAAGAAACTCGCTGTAATTACAATATTTGTTCCTGATTTTTTATATTCGTTTAGACAGCTCTTTGATAAATTATTTAGTAGCAAAAATATGTTAAAATTTTTGGTAGCATTTTTGATATTTGAAAGAAAAACAGCAAGGTCTATCGAGAAATAATTAAATTATTTCGTAGACTTTTTAAAACCAATAATTTCCTTATTGGCCCTTCTTTTTATCTTGCATTTTTTGGCTGATAATTTTATTTTCAGATTTTATAACAGTATTTTAAATGATTGCGGAAAAAACACCCACGATATACTTTCTTACAGAAAATCCTGAAATATGTTAAATTAATTCGCTGAAAACTTTTGAAAACATCGTCACTCTTTTCATGCTTCTTAAAATCTGTAAAAATACCTCAATATGTAATAATTTCTTTCGAGATTTTTTGAAATCCCTTAAATCCTTGGAAATAACAGGAAATACCTGAAAATTTAATTTAATTCAATTAATTTTCTAAAGTTTTCTATAAATTCTTTACAATTTTCTGAAATCATACGTAATGTTTTGAAATTTCTTTTTTTTAACATTTATAATATAAATTTGTTTTTATATTCAGACGCTAAACAACTTAGGCGTACAAAATGAAGGCCCTTAATGCTTTTTAGTTATACAGTTTTTAATTGAATACCGTTTAAATGCAAAATTGTAAATTGAAAATTTATATAAATTCAACAGTTCAACTGGTTCTCGTTAAAAATATAAATAAAAGCCGCGATTTGCGATCCTTTAATCTGAAGGTTAAATTGAAAAACTTATAACTATTTGAACTTATATATTTTCAATCAATTTCAAGATATGAACAATAGTTATATTCAATCATTTATATTTTCTTTGGGCTGTATAATTTTTTATTTCAAATTAAAGAAATATGAGTTTCAGGAGTTTACATCATTTTTTAATTTAAACTTCAACATTTTATTCAAAATGGATTTAAATTAATGATTGTTTACTTATTATTTATACATTAAAGTTTAGAACTTTCACAAATTTACAATCTCCAAATTGCAAAAATTAAAATTGTAACCTTTAAAGTATAAATTAAGCACTCTAAAATTTTGATAATTCAAGACTTTTATTAAAACGATTTATTTTTAAATTGTTGAGTTTTTAATATTTGATTTGCAACCGCTCATTTGATATCATGATGGTGATTTTTTTCCAATAAATACTTTTAGGCTTAGTGGGTAAAAAATAAAATATATTAGCTTGAAACCTTACTCAATTTGGAAGTTTACCTTTATTTAAATACTAAGGCTTTGAAATTGAAATATTTCAATGTTCAACGTTAAAATCTATACATTTTTTATTCTGATCATTTTTTAATCACCTTGTAAAGTGACTCACTGTTAACTTTTCAGTTCTATAACTAGTGTTAAGTTAAAAAAATCATTAGTTAATTTATATTCGACTTTTATCAACTAGAATTTTTTTATAAAAAATTTTCAATTACGGAATCTTTTAATTTATATTTATCAAGCTCTTAAGAACGCATTGTGAAATAAATGATTTTAAGATTAAAAAAGTTAATAATTAAAACTGAAGATTTTAAAATGTAAAAAATGAATGACAAAATAAAAAATGAATGAAATACGCTCTTAGAATCACTTGCAATTTTTGTAATCGTGGACCATCTTGGCGTCTTGTAAAATATCAATAAAAATTAGAAATCAGTTGAAATTTGATGGATTAAAAAAATTGATTAAATATGTTAAAATCCCATGAATTATCTTAAAATTTCTTACATCACTTAAAAGTTCTTCAAAACCTTTTAATGAAGTTCTGTAAGCAGAGCTTTTTGCACTTTTAAAACTTTAAATGAATTCTGATTTTTTTTAATAACGATTGGCTCGAAACGTTGCATAATGGGGAAAAATTTTGCAAATACATAATCATTAAACTTTAAAGTTTTATGTACATTTGCATATTTCTACCTGTATTATTCTTTTGTTCAAGCATTTGATCCAATATTAGATCAACATATAATTTACTTTTTATATAATAAAATAATAAATGATAATTTACTTTTTTAAATAATTTAATTACTTTAGAACAACATTAATTTTTATTTAAAAGATCAGGAAAAATTTGGATCTTTTGTAAGGAAATTTTATTTTGTTTCTTCAGAAAATCAAAAATTGCTAATAAACTTCTACAAATATAAAGTTTTTATAGGAATTCACTCCAAAAAAGAATTTTAAACAAAGAACTTAGGTGAAAATATATTGTTACAAAATTGAACCCTGATTAATTTATATTGAGCAATGCGAATATAAAAAGCAATTTAATAGTTGTTTAAGTTTTAACATTGATCACAAAAGCAAACACAAATAACTTGTAGTATAAATTAGAAAAGAAAAATTAGAACCAAATAATTTCGTTAAACAGTTTTCATTGATCTTAACGAAATTTAGTTTCAAATACCAAAAAAGCAGTTAAAGATACAAAACAACTTACTTTGCATAAACAACAAAGTTTGTTCAGCACTTTTTGTTGATTGTACCAAAGAATTTTGTTGAACGTACCAAACATGCAGCCGCGCATGCGCTCTCTTTCGACTCGTGACGGGCAGTTGACTAATTTTTCAATATGGTGGATTAGAGCGAAAATCACCTCTATGCATTTTAATCGCTGATACCATTTGTAGTTCTATCAAGGAAAATAAAGTTGAAAAAAATGTCCTAATTAATCACTTTTTCTTTAAATGACCGAGCATTCTAAAAAATAATTGTGATTATTTAAAGTAATTTCTACAAATCAAAAACATTTTATTAAATCAATACCTTCTGTCCTTCTAGTTTTTTTTTCTCAAACAGAAAATATTTCATATTTTTATTTACAATATACATTTACCTATGAAAAATATAATTGCAGCTCGAAAAAGTTGTATTGTTCCAACATAAACATTTTTCTAAGTCTACCAAAGATGAGTTTCCTAGATATTCCTAATGAACTTTTTGATCAGTTAAACCAAGCGTTCCAAACAAACAATTGAGTTGGCCCGACAAAATGAAGATAACTCTTCAAAAATTGAAATTCATAACGTCCTTTCAGACTAGATGGTAGATTAACAACCGCCGGACAATCGGATGTTTTGTGCTTCGTTTCCCAGCCGTGCGATGGAGAAGATAATCTTTTTAAGAAAAAATTAAATTAAAAAAAATTATAGCTCCATCTAGTCTGTAAAGACAAAAGAATTTTGTTATTTCAAGAGTCAACTTCGATTGATAGTGTTGATTTCTATCATCACGGTGGAATAAAAGGATATTTCGACTTATCGGTTGTTACCATCTCTCTGATGATAATACAGATTCTTTTAAGTAATCTTTTGCTATCTATTGCTAGTAGAATGAAATAGGGCATTCGAGAACTTTCTTTTTACAATTCTCTGACTTTTTCTTGATTAATTTTTCATGTTCCTTGATCACTAATATTCAAAAAATTAAATTTTTCTGAAAAAAGATGTACTCAAGTCGCTCTACTGGAAATGGAACCACAGAACTTCAGATTGCCGGTTGGGTGCTTTTCCAATTAAGCTATTGGAGAGATCCAGAGAAAACATTTTTTTTCATAAATTTACGCTCTCTCAAGCCGGGTGTTATATTTATGATGCGAGTAATTTACAGGAATCTGTATTATCATCAGATGTAGTTACTATGCATCACTATAGATATTATTCCACAATTTGTGAAAATAGAAATCGTAACTATCCATCAAATTAACTCTTCAAATGACAGAAAATACTTAACGTCATTATTAAAAAGATGGAAAATTAATGTATACATTCTCAAAATTAAATTTTTTTGAAAAAAGATCTACTTAATTTAATCCAATGGGGATTGAACTACAGAACTTCCGATTTCCGATCGGATGCTTTTCCATTGAAGCTGATAATACAGATTCCTTGAAATTATTAATATTTCATTAGCAGCATTTTAATCTTGTAATAATCTTAAAAAAGTATCTTTTATAAATTAAACAAAACGATATTTAAGATTCAAAATTTTTTAATTTATTATTTTATTTTAAACTGAAAAATGTCTTAATTTAAGCCACTGGGGATTGAACTACAGAACTTCCGATTTCCGATCGGATGATTTTCCATTGAAGCTGATAATATAGATTCCTTAAAATTATTAATATTTCATTAGCAGAATTTTAATCTTGTAATACTCTTAAAAAAGAATCTTTTATAAATTGAACAAAACGATATTCAAGATTCAAATTCAAAAATTTTTAATTTATTATTTTATTTTAAACTAAAAAATTTCTTTTTTACTCTAAAGCTAGCTTTTTAACAAAATAGTTGAATTTTCCACATAATAATCACATACTTAAAATTGTAGTTTAATTTTCCACGAAGAAGATAAATGGCTAACAAAAAAGTGTCAAAGTTTATATTTCGATCCAAAAATATTAAATTTATGTTAAAAAGAAACAACTTTAAAACCAAAAAAACGACTTTTCACCAAATAAAAATTTTCCATCTCATAAAGGAATGAAGCTTATCTAAATTGTCGAATCTTCAAGCCAAAAGAGAAATTTTCTTTACGAAAATTAACTTTTCAACACAAAAATATGACATTCCAGAAAAAAATAGTTTTACCAAAAACTGATATACTTTTGCCAAACAAAAATTACATATTCTTCACCAAAAGTTGCATTTATATCTGAAAAGATCAAACTTATCTTAAAATAGATGAATTTTTAATTTAAAAAAAATTTAATAGTTAATTTAAATCCAGAAAACGTTTGAAATTGTATCCAAGAAAGATGCAGTTTCAACTAAAGCAGGTGAATTTTGTAAGAAAATATACAAATTAAAAAAACGTTTGAATGTCTATCCAAAAAGATTTCAATTGACTTTACAACACAAAAAAACGAATTTTAAACAAAAAGTACATTTGTAATGTACTATTTTTACTGTACTTATTTCATATTTCTACAAAAAAGATAAAATTTCAAATAAAAAAGACAAATTTTCAAAGTTTAATCCAAAAATCTTCTAGTTGATTTATCAGCAACAAAATATGAATTTTTAACAAAACTATTGAATTTACGATCAAAAAGGATGGCGGTTTAAAAAAATTGTTAAATTTGTAACCATATAATGAAATTCATTGAAAAGAATATCTGTAGGAACTTTTCGTGGCGCACTTGCAAAAATTACAACTCGCAACTTTTTTTAACAGAGGTATAAAGTCCCTATTTAAAGTTTTTTTCCACTTTAAGTGGAAAAAACTACTCACTACAGTGAGGTGAATAGTCAAACAATATATTATTAGTATTAATAATATTCAACGTGGCTGATGAATAATT
The DNA here is from genome assembly GCF_010883055.1 of Belonocnema kinseyi. Classification (NCBI taxonomy): domain Eukaryota; kingdom Metazoa; phylum Arthropoda; class Insecta; order Hymenoptera; family Cynipidae; genus Belonocnema; species Belonocnema kinseyi. The sequence continues at coordinate 143,326,018 of NC_046659.1, read as the reverse complement.
CGTGGAATCGAAGGAAATTACGGAATTGATGACATTTGCGGTTATCACGAAATTTATGGAATTGAAGGAATTCATGGAAATTCATGGAAGTCCCGGAATTCATGGAATTTCCAGAACTCATATAAATTAAAGAATTCATGGTATTCAAGGAATTTACTGAAATCACGGAATTTTCGAGATTAATGGAATTCACAGAATCGATTGAATTCATAGAATTCATGGAATCCACATTATTTACGGAATTCGCATAATTCCAAAAATTAATGGAACCCACAGAATTCATGCAATTTGCAAAATCAATTTAATTGATAGAAATCAATCAATTCATGGAATTCAAGGTTTCAACTCAAATCACGAAATTTGCTAGATTTGCGGAATTCACGGAATTCATAGAAGTTACGAAATTCAAGGGATTCATAGAATATTTGGAATTCTAAGAATTCCGTGGTATCTATGAATCTCGTGAATTCCATGAAATCATTGAATTCCTTTCATTCCAAAAATTCCTTAAATTCCGGGAATTCTAGCAATTCCATGAGTTCTTGGAATCTTGTGAATTCTTTTAAATTCGTGTATATCGTGAATTCCGTAATCTATCAACTGAATATGAGTTGATAATTAATTTTATTTAACGAAAGTAATTATTTAGAGAAATTATTATTGTATGTGAATACTTCCTTCTTTATTAATACTAGATAGTTGCAGTTTCTTGTGAATTTTATGACTTTTTACACATTTTTACCTATCAAATAAATAATGCAACTTAATAAACGTGCTTATTATTTTTATCTATCTTTTTTTAGAGTAGTGCTAAAGTGCTATTTTTTTTCTAAAATCTTTAATTTTGCTTTGTCTAGTTAGTGATGAACAAATAATAAGCGAACCTCAACACGAATAATTTTTTAAATAGCATTATATTAGCATTTCGATAGAGAAAATAAATCA
>NC_046659.1:143256033-143324973 GCF_010883055.1 Belonocnema kinseyi | reverse complement strand
ATGAGTTCCAAAAATAGAGTAGAAGGAGTAAGAATCTTCCTTATTTTCTACACTATTAATTAATCTTCATAAAATCTTCGTAAATATTAAAGTGTACAATACGAGTTCATGATAAAATGTGAGCAAAGATACAAAAATGGAAATGCCATTGAAAGGCATAATAATTTTTAAAACATCTGTGGAATATATACATTTAAGTAAGAATTATCCTTAATTTATTATCTAAATACACATATTAGCGGCTTAAAGTTTTTTAATTATATAAGATATTATATAAACAATGCAAAATTAATGTGACCTTTTGAAAAGCAGTTTTTTATTATTCAAAGAAACAAAAAATATATCACTGTTGATGTCGATTAAAATAAAAATCGTTATTTAAAAAAAACCTTGTGTTACTTAAAAAAATTTGTATTGCAACGAAATTTTTTTTTACGATCATTTCGTAATAAATTTTAAAAAAATGGTGGAATTTTCGTAATTGATGGCATTTTCCTGGGGTTCGAGGGACATGAACTGCAACTATAGTGTTTCGATTTTAAAAGTCAATTTTTCTAAGTTTGAAATCGTAGAATCGATTCTTTTTTACAGAAAACATTTTTGAATAAAATAACTATTTTTGGAGAATAAACACGTATTTTCACAATTGGAAATAGTAGAGCTATACTAAATGTTTTGCAGAAAATTTAATCCATTAAGTTTGTAAATAAAATTATTATTTTTAAATTGGTAAGAAGCGGCAGTAAGAAAAAGTGTATTCATGAAAACGGTTGTTAAAATAGTTATTTTTCGTAAGTATTTGACTTTTTTACCAAAAACTAGATTGCAAAATGGCGAAATTTTGTGAGATTATAAAATATTGCTTCAGATTGCAAAAGATTTTTAGGAACAACGGGAATTAATTATTAAAAATGATAAAATGGAAAACAATTCCCTTTAAATAAATTCAGAATTTCTAGCCGATACTCGAATGTAGGTTATAAATGAAGAGCCACACTGCGTACGGGCGTAAGTGCCAAATTTTTGGTAAACAAATGACAAATCACTTTTCAGAAACAAATCTGAACTTTCTTTCAATCCTAAACAGAAAAAATGCAAATGTTTGCAATTGATAAGAAGGAAATATTTATTTTTGTACGTTAAATTTTTCTCAATATATATAATATTATTATTTAATTTTAAATGTATTTTTGTCTCATTAAAATTTTAACAGAGTTTTTTTAAACAAGTGCATATCTTAAAAAATGCTTTTAATGCTATAAGGATGAAATTATCAAATAAAGCTGTTTTTTAAACATTGATGTTAGAAATCATAACTTGCAAAAAATATGATCGCAAAATCTAGAAAATTGTTCCTAAAAATTGGTAAAATGTAGAAAATCCTGAGCAAATCCAACTTCTTAAATCTGAACCAAAATCATGCACAAATATTGCTTAATTTCTAACTAATCATAATCAATATTCAATTTTGGAATGGAAATTTTTTAGAAGCTAAAAATACGAGATTTGTCATTTGCGTTCATTTTTATCAGATATTTTGTCAGATCTGACAATCCAAAATCTCAGACCCCCTATTTTATTCTCATTGTAATGAGAAACTATTATTTTTAGTGAAATTAATTCAAATAATAATAATTCTCATACTTTTAAAAAGCTATTATTTTTGCATAAAATTTGATTTTTTTATATATATCATCAAATCTTCATGTTTTGAGACCGCTTAGGCGGAAAAAATATTTTTAGGATGTTCTTTGTCTGTCTGTAGTCTGTTGCATAAAGGCATGATAAAATTTGAAATACTAAACAACTTAAAATAAGCTTCTGTAAAGTTTTCGAGCCCTAAAAAGAGAAGATCTTAAAAGATTTCACAATTTAGTCTAAACTATTTTTAAGAAGATGTGTAGTTCTTTTTTTGGTCATGATAATACAGTTAAAAAAATTAAAAAATTTCCAAAACTTAACGTGAATTAAGCAGCAAGTGAACAAAATCTGATGAATCCACTTTCTAAAAAATTTATAATAATAATTTTAATAATTTTTCACTCAAAAATCTAGTAACCATGTATACAATTATCTTGGCATAATAGCCCATTTCAAATTTAATTTGTATAAATGGCTTTCCAGCTACAGTAGATCCTTAGATACTGAAAAATAACCTAACTGCATTTTTGACATGGTACTTTTTTTAAAGAAATTTTTTTTTTATTTATAGCATGCAAGTGAAAATGTTAAAAAGAACTAGTTAAAATTGAACTACAAAATTTATTGTAAATTTGAAGAAATGCGCTACAGTCGTATTAATAAAAAAGAAAAAAAAAGACGGTTTAGAAAAAGTAGCATGCAGACTATAATTTACATTTTATTACAATTGTATTTAAAATTATTCAAGTTTAAATAGTTTACATGAAGCATGTTTTTATGATAAAGTTAATGTTAAATTTAATTTGTTTAACTACAAACTGTCAAACCGTTTCATTTTAAGAACTAAATTTATATAAAATTTGAAAAGTTACACAAAAATGAAAACAGATAAGGTTTCACAAAATTTATTTAACGAAATGTCTCCCGACGCGGAAGAGTTATGTTTAGGAGTTTGCAAAAATTATCCACTTTTAGACTCAATTTAGAACTCTTTATTTTTCAAAATTTAATACTTAATAGTGTTCAATATTTAATACTGGATTTTTTAAAATCAATTTTTGTAAGGGCAATTTTTTAACAGCCACAAAATTAAAAATCGTATATGATTTAGTGGATCCCTATTTGAATTTCGTCTTTTGTAATGGATTTTTGTTTTTGTTTTTCTAATGCCTTAAAAATACATGCATCAAATCATAAAAGGCAATATATTCAACGAGTACCAGACCATTAAAAAGTTTTTAAAATAAATTTTGAATTAAACTTAGTGTTAAGTTTCGAGACCAGTCTTATGTCATATTCAGACCTTATACTTATTACAAATAATAACTTTGGTAGAAAATTAATTTTTTAAGTGTATTAAATTTTTATACATATTTTACTTTACATTAGGGACTGCACTAAAATTACATAACGGATTACAGGCTACCTCTAAGACCCCCACCCCTCTGCAACAAACCGTAACAAAATATTTATACCCAACCCGACCACCAATTGATGTACGTATTTTTCAGTTTCCAGAAATATTAGCCAAAGAGATGAATTTTGTACTAAAAATATAAATTTGAAGAAAAATGATTTCTTAGCAAAGTGATTCAACCAAATTTTTCAAAGAAAATAGTTAAATAATCAAGCAAAGAATAACAATTTTTATCCAAAAAGTTTCACTTTTATAAAAAATATATTTGTTTCAATAATTATTAGTTAATTAAATAATCATACTGAATATAGCACTCGACCAATATTAATAATTCTCAGTAAAAAAAGACCAAAGTCTTAAAAGGTTAATTTTATGAAGAATTAGCATTTTTTGTTTCAAGGGTACTTTTCAGGTTCTCGTGGGAGTGTGTTAGGGATGCCAAACCCATATGTCTGATACATGAAACTCTTCCTTGGATAATTCTCTCCAAGCCCCTATATTTACTTGTCACATTTTACAAACCCTAAAAAATTATTCCAAAAACGATTTAAAATGAAACAAGTGAGTCCAGTAGCCTCTAAAAAAGCGTTTTCGAGCCACACTACTGCGCATTGACCGTTTTGAATTTAGATAAGATTTAATTTCCGCAGGGTGACATTGAACTTATTTTAAACTATCGATTTAGTTTTCTAAACGTAATTTGAAAAATTTCGATGTTATGGTATAAAAATATTTTGAAAATAGGTAGATAAAGAATATAATAATAAGGAATTCTGTGATAGCCCTCCTTCTATTCTAGTATCCTCACGCAATTAATATTTGTCAGGTACATTTACTTGTTTCAATTTGACGATTGTTTATTTAAACCAATTTTATCTAAACCTACTTTAGAAGTAGTTGAAATATTTTTAATCGAAATTATATTAGAAATTTATAAAAAAAACTAATAAAAAACAGTTGATCTTTCCATTTTCAGTTAGATCAAACGATATTCATTCGCGCGTCCTTGCTTCTCATTTCCTCGCATTTATCTAATAAAAACTTAATACAAAACGCAGCTTTTTCAATAATACTTGTGACAGCAACTAAAAAAAGGGAAAATATACACACAACTACGAACGGAATAATCAAGAATTTCTTTTATTTAGTGCATTAGCATCTAATACCTAAATCGATACAAACATTAACTTCATTCTTATCATATACAATATTTCTTTGTTCGAAACAAATAGCACCCACACGGTTCATTGATTTTAATCAATACACGAAATGGTTACTTAAAAACAATATTAAGTACAATTAAATAAACGATTTTCTCGGCCAAAAATAACAGAACCAAAGAAATTCGTTTCTTTGTATCCAAGAATTTTTTGCAGTTGATAATGTCTTCATTTTCTAGCCCTTCTAACCCGGGGGAAATCCTCAAAATTTGCGTGTCGTAATAATTGAATCTCATTATCTGGAGGTATTAAATTTGGGTTTATTGGACGAACATCATCTAGGTTATTTCTATTTACTTGAACCAGTTCATGAGTTTCTGGATAATATATTCCACTGACCCACCTAGTAATCGGGGTTTGCACCATAATGAGGAATCCTTGAGATGTTGACATAACACGATAAGTATTGTTAATTATGTGAAAATTACCCCCTTCGAGTTTCGCCAGAAGACCATTACCAAGAGTGGCGCGTTGTTCAAGTGGAATATTATTAAATCTACCACGAGGGGGAGAAGGATATCTCCGAGGTCGCCCTCTCTGAGGACGCCTGTTAACTCTCAGCGGAACAGGTGACAGTACCTCTCCAGGTCTTTGCGGAAGAGGAGAATTTCTCGAACATCCTAACTCTGTAAGACAAAATGGAAAGGAATAAATATAAAAATAAAGATCTATAAATAATTTCGGTGCTTGTACTTTGTGGTCTTGTAAATCTTAGTCAAACTTGAGTTTTTGTTTCATCCGTAAGTAGTTCTAAAGGATGAAACTCAAACTTTACAACACAATCTAATAGTGGGCCTAATCTCAGAAATAATAATTGAATACAATTGCGATGAATACAATTGAGGATCTCCGAAACCACTTTTTACCGTTTTATGTGGCGCCGCGCCTTCTAATGCTCATGAAATCATTTTGGTGGCCTTAGCTGCCTTTGTTTCAAAATAAACTTTAAAAAGAATGCAGTACCTCTAGTGTTCTTTGTTAGAAACCATTGTATTGCAAATGATTTTTGTGGAGAAGTACGCATGGCCGCCATCTATTATATTTTGTTTCAAAGCTTAAGCATTGCACTTTAAAATGTTGTGTGTAGGCCTATTAATTTGACTGACTAATATAGGGATACGCAATTAATCTACACAAACCTCGAAAATTATCTACATGGATATGTCCAGTGAGAAGTTTTTAAAAAAAATTTAGTGAATTCGAAAATACTGCTTCTCGACTTTAACTTGTGTCACGATCTAAGAAAGTGGTAAAAAGATCTGAAATTTAGAGAAGATTATCTTGAAAATTTTGATTTGAGTTTAAGCAATTAACAATGTAAAAACGATTTGTGGGTTCCAAAGATATGACTACAAATGTCCGAGGGTGTCTTCGTCAACAACAAGGATAGCGGACACAACTTGACGCAAACACCCTTGGAGACTCACAGTTATATTTCCGTAATCCATAGAGGCTTTTTTAATTATTATCGTCTTGAGTTAATGATACAAAAATCGTAAGTTTCAGATTATACGAAATTTTATTTCTTTATCATTTTTTAATAAAAGCTAATTACTTTGAAGGATCCTTACTTGGCTCAGTGGGAAGTAATTATTTTCATGGTTTACACATTCTGCGACTTTATAATTTAAAAAATGTATATATTATGTTGAAATTTTTGGAAATGTTTCAAAATTTAGAGTGGTATAACTGTGTGAACTACTTGGCTTTTTATTTTGTATTAATAATGCAATCTTGACCATATTCAACTTGGAATATAACTGAGAATAGGTTTTTAGTGCCCTATATGAAATCGAAAAGAAAAGAAAAACATGTTTTTGAAAAAAGCTTTTGAAACTATAGTAAGTAGCTTTGTTTGACGTATTAAGAGTTAGATATTATATTGTGTTATTTACCAATACAAATCAAGAAAACACACAAGATTAAGAAGAGCGTTATAGCGACCTTCATTTTCTCTAATTATAAATAAAACTGCTTAATGGAAGATTTTTTGAGAAACGTACGAACATATTTTTCTGCTTTTAGTCTTATATACCAGTCCCTATCTCATTTGTTGATCTGAATTATGAAACATATTTAAAAGATGGTTTGGAGAGGTGGGGATTGTTTTTCTCAAATTTCTTGTTTCAACAGCATGCTTGTCCGCTATCAAAGGCGTAAAGACAGTAATGATATACGATATATGTACATAACTACAGAAAAACAAAACGTTTTTATCACGCGATAGTATTTTTTTTTCTTCAGGTCAAACAACAACAAAATAGTTTGAATTCAAATAAAGTAAAAATTACTCTCAACTTTCATTTTTTAATTGCAAGCATTTTTTTTTTTGAATTATTATGATCTATCAAAAGGGCGTAGGAAATCCTGCTAGTATTGCAGAAGAGAATTTTTATTTCGTATGGTTTCAAAAGAATTACATTTCGCTGAATTTGATGATATTCCCAAAAAACTCAAAAGTTTCACCATCTCTCATAGATTCATCAAATAAAAATTCCCTAAAAGTGTAGCTTTAAAAAATATTATTGTGTAACAAACATTCATTTATTCTTCGCCCTGCCAAATTTTCATCTTCAATACCAAAAAGTAAATTCTTCCTTACTTTGTAGATCTTTTACTTTATGTGTCTACAAACAGAAGAAGGATATATTTGATCTCGCGCAAAATATTTTATCACAACTTAAAATTCTCTTAACATTGAGAACTGTTAAATGTGACTCATTTTAAATTATGCAATTATGTGTACTAAAGATAGCTTGTAGCTGATATATCTGTAAATCCATATGTGGAATATTTATTACAATTTATGAATATAAATCAAAATATAAGTATATAGTATTGTATATAGATATAAATTAATTTATTCTGGGTAACCACGAACTTGTTTTAGACTCTCGATACAGTTTTTTTAAAGAGTAATTTAAATAATTTTGATTTTGTAATATTAAAATATTTAAAAAAAAGAAGTTGAAAAATATAACAATCGGTGATTCTGTAATACCCCTCCTACTTTTCTAGATATCCTGACGCAATTAATAGTTTCTAGATACATTTACTTCTATCAATTTGACAACTGTTGATTAAAACTTAATTTAATCAAAACTACTTTAGAATATTTTGGGATGTTTTTATTAAATATTATATTAAAAATATTTACAAAAAGAAAAAAGAATAGTTGATTATTCCATTTTCAGACAGATCAAACAAGTCATTGGCGCGCGTTTACTTCTCATTTCCTCGAATGCATCCAATTGAAATTATTTTATCATTTCTTTTATGCAAAGTTATGATTTTACAACGCACATCATTTTGCTAAATTTATATAGCTTGTTGGGTCTGTTATACGGAATTTAGTAGGTCTAAGGCAGCCTTTTTAATAATACTTGTTCCAGCAGGTCAACAGGGCCGCCCCCTATTATATTATTTCTCAACATTTTTTAGCTAAAATATAGTTACTTTAAAGGATCCTTACTCAGCTCAGTGCGACGCAACCAATTTCAATATTCGGTGACTTTTTAATTTGAAAAATGTAATCATTGTGTTAAAATTTTGGCAAATTTTTCAAAATATATAGGGGCATGCCTGTGCAGCCCATTTTATTTTTTGTTTTGTTTAAGTAAGGCAATCTGAACCATATTTTACTTGAAATTTAACTGAAAAGAGGACTTTAGTGAGAATTCCCTATAGACCCAGTAAAATTTATTTTGTATGATAAGAAAAATATGTTTTTCAAAAAAGCTTTTGAAAATATAGGAAGCAGCTTTCTTTGATGTATTAAGAGTAGGATATTATACAAGTATTGTTCTATTTACCAATACGATTCAGGAGAACAGCCAAGATTAAGAAGAGCATTTTAGCGATTTTCATTTTCTCCAATTGTAAAGAAAACTGCTATTCGGGAAAATTTTTGAGACACTTACGTGCATATTCTGCTACCTGCAGTCTTATATACTTGTCGCTATCTCGCTTGTCCTTATGAATTATAAAACATGTTCAAAAGATGGTCTGGAGGGTTGGGGATTGTTTTTCTGAAATTTCCTGTTTCATCAACAGCTTTTCCTGCGTCAAAGGAGTAAAGACAGTACTGATATACGATATATATACATAATTAGTGAAAAACAAAATGTTTTTATCCCAAAATAGTAATTTTTTTACTAAGCTTAAGCAACAACCAAAAAATAGTTTGAATTCGATTATAGGGAAATTTATTCTGAACTTCTATTTTTAAATAGTAAGCATTTATTTTTTCAAAAAATTATTATGATTAATGAAAAGAATGTGGGAAATTCTGCTAGTGCTGCAGGAAAAATTTATTTTTAATGTTTTAAAAAGTATTGCAATTAGCAGAATTTGATGAAACTCGCGAAAAATTCAAAAGTGTCACCCTATCCCATAGATTCACCAAATAAAAATTTCCTAAACGTATAGCTGCAAAATATTATTGGTCAACAAGCATTTGATAAAAAATGGATACATTTGAATAAATAATATTCAGAAAAATAAGACTCGTGTTTTTTATAAAGCAACATATTTTACATAACATTTTATCAGTTAGACACAGTTCTCTAAACTTTGAAAAACGTTTAATCCGACACATTTTTAATTACGCAATTATGTTCTCTCAGATACGTTGTAGCTTATAATCCTGAAAAATTTTATGTGGAATATTGATAAATGTTTAAGCATACAAAAATAATTTTTTTAATCTCGTTATCTCAGGAAGGTGTATAAACAGCTAATACACGGTCTTGCAAAATTGTAAATTTTTTATTTGTAGAGCCAATAAGAGGAACTTTTTGCAATAAATCTTTTTCTGGTGGGTATCGCTTAGACCATATTGTAAATCGATATCAAATAATTTCTGCTGGGTGACCACAACTTTTTCCAATTATCCTGACCAGAGATTGGTGGTAATTCTGTAACACCCCTCTCCCTTTTTAATTACCCTGACTCAATTATTATTTGTTGTACACATTTACTTATTAAAATGACAATTTTTGTTCATATAAAATAATTCTTCTGTTTCAAAAAAATTGTAGAAAACACTGCATTCTAATATTTTTAAGGTATCATATTAAACATAAAACAACAAACACAAGCGTGATAACATTGCTAATCGGAAAAAGCAGGAATGAAAAAGCAGTTCTATAATGCAAAATTATAATTTTTAATTTTTCACAATATTCAAAATATAGTGAAAATTGTTGGTAAGGCAAGAGTATACATACAGCATAGTAGAACGTCATAAAGTATTCTTTTATTTAGCACATGAGCATTAGTTACTAAAAACTATACAAAAATTAGATTTATTTTTAATTTTATTCTTTATTAATAAATTGTCTTATGTTTTCCGGGTGTCAAACGGAAATATTAAGTACAGTGGAAAAAACTTATTGGACTAGGAGAAACTTTCATTGATTCAAATAAATCGTAGAGCAGAATATGTCCGAAGAAATATTTCTCTAGTTTAGACAAATGTTTTTTTAGAGCCAAGGTAAGCAATGCTCAAGGTAAATAAATATTAATGTGAAAGTTTTGAAGTATTTATTGAACCGTTACCTATAAAGAATTTCCGAAAAATTAATCCTTTTCCTTGAGTTCGAACAAATGGGCCGAGCATGCAAATTTCTTCACTTCTTGTCTACAGGTTACATTTAAAACACTCATTCCTTACTTACATCAAAATATAATAGTTTTTAAATAAAATAACTTTCCTTTCAGATTGGTGAACTTATAATACAAATTAAATTTTAATAAGCAAATTATTCAAATGGAGCTATAATTGGCATACGATATGCGAGAAATGAGACTTAACAAAGTTTACACTATCGACTTCCAGACTATGATTTTTTTCAGAACATAGTACATTCCTTGCTGGCCGTAAACAAATTATATCTCTTATAGTTATACAGTGCATTGTGAAATAATAAACATGCCATACGTTTTTGTACTTAAATTTCAGTATCTCCTAGAATTATAATCTTTTTCAATTATTAGTCATCGCACTTTCAAAGAAGGCAGCAAATACATATTCGTATTCACTCTTATTTTTAATTTTCCTTCCTCATTTGTGGATAGACATGCCGTAACGATATTATTTATTATTCTATTAAGGATACAGAAAAATAAAAGTGAATTAGAAGTTTGTTTTGCAGCAAGATAACATTATTGATCTTAAAAAACATCAAAATCTTCTCAATCAAAGATTTTTAAGCAGCGATATGAAACATGATAAAAAACTTTCTAATTTGATTCATCAGCAAATTAATGTTTAAGAGCAAAATTTAAATTTGCATCGGATTTTTGAAGAAGAAGATAAAGATCCTTTGTTTGTAAATTCGACAGATATTTAAATTCCTTATTCGATTACAGATATTCTCAGAACAACTCTGATATAGTTTGCATTATTGCTGATAAAGGCAATGTTACTGTTTGTATGAAAAATTGGATTATGTTACGCATATGGAGAATTTTCTTTCTAATCATATTAGTTTTGAATTATTACAGAAAGAAAGAAATGACTCCTGAGAAAGGATATAAGATGGTCTGATATTAACACTACAGACATAGTTCTTCCAAGATGTTATGATTTGAGAATAATTCACAAAGATGATCCCTTAAGAATAGTTATTTCAACTATTAATACTCTGACAAAATTTTGGAAATATAATTTCAAGTTAATTCTCAAGGACTCTATCTCAACTTCTGAATATAATGTAAAAATGCTAGGAATTTCAAAAAAGTATTATTTAAAAAACGGTTCTCGATGACCATATAATTATCTCTTTGGATGTTCTTGCAATGTTTCCGAGTATACTCCTTAAATTAGTTAAGCAGACAATTTTAAGTAGATGGGATGATATAAAAAATTAAAGATTCACTTGATAGAGCTCTAGGTGCGTCCCATTTTTCATTTCACACAAAAAATTTCAATATTGTAAAGAATATTCTTTTTCGGAATCATTATCCACAAAAGTTAATTAAGAATCATATTGCAATTAGATTTCAACAAAAGAAAAAGTAATAATTTGCTTGCAGATAATCAGGAAGAATTAAAGTAATATAGGTTGCTTAATACTTTTGTTTTTCCATTTTATGGTGTCACATTTTTAAAACTATTAAACTTATGTAAAACAAAATTTAAGGTTCACACTATTTTCCGTATACAATTTAAAATAGATTCAGTGATTAATTTTTGCAAAGATGCATCAGATAATTTTGAAAAAGGTGGTCTACAAGGTCACTTGCAGGATCTGTAAGATGAATTGCGTGGGACAGACTGGCAGACTTCGTAATAGTAGGATAGAAGAACACAAAAGTGATTGCCGTTTAGAACGCTGTTATAAGTGCGCTCTTGCCAGACATACAAAGGAATTCGTCGATGTTGATCATGAGTTTGATTGGAATAATGTTCAAAATTTTCATAGTGAAATTAATGCGAGAAAGAGAGAATTCAAGGAAATTATTTATTTTGAAAAAACAAAAAATGTTATCTATTAATTCAAAAACCGATTTGGATGAGGTAAACAAAAGTTATGCTAATATGATTAATTACATTTGACGAGGCGGTTTCATGAATTTTGATTTTCTTCTACTTTCTCCATTTCTGATTTTATTCCTCTTTTTTATTTTTATCCGAAAATTATTTTTCTGATTTTTTTCATATTACAATAGGATTTTTATGTCATCCAAATTTTCTCATTGAGTTCTTGTTTTTTTAACAGGAGTTTGCATCTGTTATGGAAACTAACTCCTTTGGAGGAACTCCAAATCACAAATTAGTATAGGACATTAATTTACACATTATATTTCAAATAATTTTAAGGAAAAATTAATTTGTTTTGATTTTTAATCGTTTGTTATGTTTTTAGACAGAAGAATCTGTCCTCCTACCCTACCTCAAGAATTGAATGATGAGCTCTTATGTTTAATGAAGAGCTTAATTTTATCATGCAAGGTCTTATTTTCAGATTGGATCCGAATGGGGGAGAGCAAAGCTCCGAAGTCAGGTGCAATGATATTGAAAAAATCAAGTAGTTTATATTTATTTTTCGTAATTGAGTTCTAGAATATCCTAAGCTCTTAAAAGGTGTAGCTTAAGCTGTTGGAAAAGTGTTCGCTAATATATTGGATATTCTGTATCTGTGATCCCACAAGAGCAGCCTTTTGCGTCCAGTTAAGAATGGACTGATCGCCACGCTAGAAAGCCAATATCTTGTTGAGTTGGCTGAGATATGTAGCCTTGATGCCTCCAAGGCAGCCGATTATGGGAACTATCAAATAAAGCGTGTAGACTTAGTAGATTCTACTGAGTTCGAAGAGAAGTGCTTGATATTAAGCCTGTTTCTCTTTCTCCTTTACCGTGATATTACTATTGGCTCGTGCTGAGAGTTTAAACATGTAAATGATCTTCGTCTTCAGACCTTGAAGGAAATTTTCAGGATATGTGGCTCAGCACCATAGCTCAGCAACATAGATGTGCCGAAGATGATAATATTACACTTTTAGAGCCACATTAAGAAACGGCTTAGTATATAAAATTAATTCTAAAGCGGGCAAAATAGAAAACAAATTCGATCTTTAGTCACTTGCGAATTCATGAGCGGAAAAGTTATATAGAGCACCAGTACCGCTACGCAAAACGGGTGCCGCTGTATGCACAACTCCTCGAAAAGTGGGAATTAAGTAGTCCGCAGGAACGGGACAGCTATGATAACCGAAGAGCGGCGAGATACAGTCGTCGCCAAGCTCTAGAAGGGAGATCTGATCTGGCTCGCGACTGCTCACCGTTGACTTAAATCAACATTCGGTAATTCGTTCGCCAAGTCTGGTGGTACCACTTGACGCCACTAGGTAATGTTTGCAGGCAAGAACAACTGATGAGTTGGGATTTTAACTTTTGAAACCTTAATAAATGGTAATGGAAATCTGATAAAGGTTTACTTTGTCTTATTTTATCTAACTTTTAGAGCTTTCCTCTCGCTAAGACCTTTTGTGGTTCTGACAGATTAGAGCAGCACTGGAGAGTTACTCGCTTATTCCTAATTAACTCATTCAAATATGGAAACCTAGGAATGCCAATGCATTTACTCTAGCTAATAAGAACCAAATTAGCATTAAATATTTGTGAGTACTGAATTCAGATATCAATTAGAGGTGCATGAATTTGCTTCGCACAATCCTTGATTGTATGGGCAACCCGTTTTCTTTGGGGAACTTATGCAATGACATTGAGGAGAATGTTGGGCTAATTCCACCTCTTATTTACATTAGGAGATCTTGATTAAGAGAACTATAGCATCTTAGTAATGTACAAAATTCCCAACATAGGGCTATGAATTCTCCAATTCAAGACCAAAAAGAGCTAAATGTAAGTTTCAAATATCCTTCAGTTAATTATCTTGTTTTCTCTGGCTAAGAAATATTTATTTTTTCCGAAGAAATGAAATTAAAACATCTAATTTATTTTAGTTAGCATACGAATATGTTGTCTTAAAAAAAAATGCAATGAAATTAGGTAAACGATTTACTTGTTGAAGAATAATTCAATGAAAGAAATGATTTTCTTTGTAGCTAAGAATTTTATTTCAGTTGATAATTTGTTCAGTGTCTTGTCCTTCTACCGCTTCTAATTCTAATTGGATTGAAAGTTCCGGTTCGAAATAGTTGAATCACTTCGTCTGGAGGTACTAATCGTGGAGTTACTGGACGAACATCGGCTAGGTTATTTATGTTTACTTGAACCAGTTCGTAAGTTTCTGGATAATATATCCCACTGACCCAATCAGTTGTGTCTTTTACCATAGAGACGAATCCTTGCAGTGGTGGAAAAACACGATAAGTATCGTCAATCGGGCGGAAACCACCCTCCCGTGTTTTCGCCAGAAGACCACGACCAAGAGTGGCGCGTTCTTGAGGTGGAATATCAGCAAATCTACCAGTGGGAGGAGGAGGCAGTCCTCGATCAATTTCAGGACGCTGTCTTGGAGGATTCTCATGTCTGGTGATGCCAGGCATGTGTGGATCATTTGAAGACTCCGGACGTCCCTGTGGTCTTTCAGGAAGAGGAGACCGTCTCGAATATCCTAACTCTGTAAGAAAAAATTAAAACCGGTAAATAGAACAATAATAAGACCGCATTATAACAGAATCTAATTTACTAATTTACACAGCCGTCAAAAGTTTAGGTGACGTATAACGATAAGAAAAAAGGGACTCTAATAATTCAGCTGACTTGGGATTGCAAGATATAAATGATAATGGTTGCATTCATACATAAAGATTCCATTTTTAATATAAAGAACTAAACAGATTCAGCTCGTTTTCTTTCTGGGAATACATTTTAAAAGGATAACTTAAAAGTTTTCAAACATTATCCTTTTTAAATAATTCTCCACAAACTATTATTGGGAAACATATAGATAATTGCTTACAAGGACTTAAAAACAAAAACTCAATTCATAATCCTAATAACATTATCAAAAAACTATTCCATAAAGTAATATCATTATTTCTTACCATTATAAAATTTCAGAAAATATAAAAAGACTTTAAAAACTCAAAAAATTAGCACTTCTTACCGTATAAAGTCTAAACCTGATAAAACGCATTAAACTAGGCAGAGATTAATAATGAACTTTTATAAAAAATGACGTAGTTCATCGTTTTACTTGTAATGGTGAAAAACGTCGAACTAGAAAAGCAAAAAGACCCTTGCACATTAGAAAACAAGAACATTAAGATTGGGTTAGACTTAGTTATAATAGTGTCCTGAACGACTATTTACATCACAATTTTAATGATAATATTCCTCATTTTTATCTATGGGATGATATTGAAGTTTCACATCAAGAAAATACTTCGACAAAAAGAAATTAGGCTCAAATGCTTGTTTTTTTCATAAAAAAACTAGATAATTGCCTTTATAAGAGCACTAGTTTTGACCATCTTAGTGAATTATACAATTCTATTTTATAATTTTTTCTGTAAAATTATCACAATATTACAATCAATTAATTTTCTTCCTTCTTATTGAAATTACAGTTACATTCACTGACTAAAATTATCGCGCTTGTTTCTTCTTGATTAATAAATTCAACACGTCATTTGTTATTATATAATAAAATCTGTTTAAAAATTGGCGCCTTTTCTTCAGAATCATTGTTTGATAGGTTAGTCTATTTTTTTGACAGTCGCGTAACTTGTTCCAGAAAAATGGTAATTAAAATCTGCGACTCTCAAATTAATGAGAAAAAGCAGTACTATGTGGTACAACTAAAGAAAATATCAAAAATTTTGTTGTCTCCTGTACATAACCTCAAAAGAAGCAAAAAACGCCGTTTTTGGGTACATAACCTAAAATATCTTAAAATCATGACGTGATGGGCCAATTCTGACCTAGGATTCGGATTCTACGTAAAAAATTACTTCAGAAATGACCCTCCACTTTCCAACAATAAAACAGTGTTGGCATGTGTTATTGTTTACTTTAACATTTGTTTCCTATATTGCATTACATTATATTCTTAGCGACCCTGAAAAAGTTTATCATTCAAATAAATTTATATTATTACCATTCATAATATGCATTAGTATTGGGACAAAAGCATTTCCATTGTCTTATTTTTATCATTCAAAAAATCGCATTATATTAAAATAAAATTTTTATTAAACATTTTATTGAAACATGTATCATTTTTCTATAAATTTAATTTGTTTATTTTAAATTTTATTTGTACTAATCAAACTCTAAATACTTGTTCTCGCGTAAGGAGGTTCTAAGCAAATTTGTAGATATGATTTAGGCGAAACATGTTTTTAAATCAAATGTTATTGTAACTTGTGATATTCCTCAGAAAAATAATTGCTTTATTTTTAATATATTTTTATAAACAGATTTCCTAACAACTTTTGTTATTGAAATTTTTTCGTCTTTTGTTTTGTTTTTGCAAAAAAATTATTATTTATTTTCATTCTTAATTTTTACTAATTACTTTAGGGACACTTTTAATTTAATTTTATGTATATGGATAATATCAAGAATATTTTAAACTCAGTTTTCTTTAATGAAAGTTTGTTCATAAAAAAGAAGAAGACGGTTTGAAAATTTATTCTTTTAATTATTTCTTTATTATTTGAAGTTATTTGAATTATACGATCAAAGTAAAAAATTTCAGAAAAACCCTGCGAATCCCTGGCTAATATTCAACTGAAAATAATTATAAACAATGACAATTTTTGTCAAACAATTCTGTATGTTAAATTGCACTATTACTTTGCTAAGGGGAAAATTGGACGAAACTCTGAAAATTTCAGATAAAACCGGAACGATCTAGTATGAATACAGAAGATAGCAGTAATTTTACCCAGCTCTGAGTAAAAAGTGGACAAAAAGTTGAATACCTCTAAAAAACCGGAACATTCTAGAATTATTCAGAGAGCATATTATGAAAAATAAAAATAATAATGTTTAAACAATTGTTTCATTCATCGTCATTCAATTATGTATGGAAGCAATTTAATTAAGAAGTCGGCCAAAAATAAAAGCTAAAGAAAAGAACTGAAAGTTTCTACAATTATTTGAAAGGAATATCACTATAAAGAATAATACATTATTTACTCAATTATTTTTATTAAATGTAATTAAATATTTCCTGTATCTAACTAAAAAGTTGAAAATAAGTGGGCAAAAATAGTATCATTTTTCAATAGGATGCGTGGTTTTCGTTTTAATCGTAAAAACTAACATTAAAAATAAAAAAATTAAATTTTTGGATAAGCTACGGAAGATGCGAAAAAAATTAAAGTAACAAAAAAAAATGTACAAGTTTGCTATACTTTTTTCTTTGATTCCAAATCAACCTGTTTTTCTTTTCTTTTTTGTCTCAAAGTCAAGGAGGTGATATTTCGATAAAGACCCTTGAAAATGAAGATTCCGTATCAATAAGATTTTGCACTGATCGTGTTTTTTGAAGATTCAATAATAATATTTATCTTATCATAAGAAAATTTGTTTAACCATGCTTTTGAAACTGTGGAATAGATTGTTTTTATATTATAAAGATTTATATATTATATGTTTATATTTACGGAAACAAGTAAGGAAAACAGCCACGATTAAGGAGAGAGAAGCAGCGAACTTCATTTTCTCTAATTACAGATAAAACTGGTAAATGGAAAATTTTTTGAGTCCCGTAAACGAATATTATGATGCTTTTAATCTATATACCAGTCGTTATTTCATTTACACCTTTGAATTATGACATACGTTTAAAAGATACACTGTAGAAGTGGAATTTTTTTTTTCATTTGTTATTTAATCAACCGCTTTCTTCCACATTGAAGGCTTACGTACAGTAGAGATTTACGATATATGTACATACTTAGAAGAAACAAAATACTTTTTATCTCACATTTGTATAATTTTTTTTCAAGAATTTTGCTTCGTAATTAAAAGTAGGTGCAAACAATGTCATAAATTTATACTACTTTATATAGCACATGGCGAGAAATGTCATCTTGTTATGTCAAGGATATGAATATAAATATACTATATGTGTCCGATCTTGAAAATATGCTTTGCACGGAATTTCATTTGTTATTGAAAATTATAAATTAATCGTCACACGTTTTCTTGCTCAATCAAGATACCTAGAAAGTCAATTTCAAATCTAAGATGACGCACAAAATTAAACTTTCCTTCCAACCTTTCCTGTTTTATCTTGGGCTCCAATTTCTTATTTTCTATAACAACCCTCGATCATACGCCCGATTTCCGAAATATTAGTCACGGGTTTCGACACCATTTTGTGAATTACCCTTCTACTGTAAATACAAACAAATATTGTTTGTATACCAAAAATTAGTAAAATAAGGTGGGAAGGTCGAGTTAAATAAGTCACATTAGCTCATTGAATTAAATTAATTTAAATGATTTGCCAGCAGAGTACGAATACGAATACGTTTTTAATAAAACCTATTCGTAGATTCGCAATTAATTTTAAAAATAGCCCAAGTTCGAGTTTTATATATTAGAGGAAAAGGGGGAAAAGAAGTCGTATACGATTGGACTCCAAAGATACGAGCGCCAAATATGAGTGCGCTCCACAGTTACAAGCGTTTTGACTCCAACAGAGTGAGTGGGATTTGTCCCCTCTACCTCCACCATATTTGAGAGGCCTTAAAATCGACGAGCGCGTGCGCGTAGTAGGCATATGTGCGTTCTCAAGAATTACTCCCGAAATCTAAACGTCGCAAGGGTGGGTGCCTCTTTCACGCTCGTACCTTTAGATTTTCATATTTCTTAACTTCTCGTATCTTTGGACTTCGAGTAAACAATTCTGTTAAATTTTAATCAAAGACTAAGGCATAGGTCTCCACAATCCACAGGTGCAGCCTGAACCAGAATCGCCTAGCCTTTTTCAAGATCTACTAGTTTTTTTTTACAAAAAACAGAGATAAAATGTATGACCCCTCGAAAAAAATCTCAGTTGGAAGACTGGCTGAACCCTTGTTTCTGTTATAACTTGACAGACTTTAGAGTACAAAGTATTTAATTTTAAGTATTTCCACTAAGCTATTGCCGATAATTGTTCACAAATAAATGTTTCAAAATCAATAATACTAAATAATTTAAAGATACGAATAATATTCAAAATAGCTGCTTAAAAGTAAATTCCAAGCGTTCAAAATTTAACAGTTTTTTTTTTAATTTGGAATTTTCAATTTAAATTATTTAAGAATAAAATTCAGAAAATAGAAAAAATCAAAAACCTTTAGAATTGAATTAATAAAAAAAAACTTTTAAAATAAAAAGTCGTTTTGAATATAAAAGTTTTGAAAACGCTATCGCAACTGAAAGGGAATAATTCCTTGCATTGGTGTTAACAGATTGTAAAAATTGTAATGTATTTACTTTTAGTATATCTATTAAATATAATAATTTAATCTGTTATTTAAGTCCATTTAACCATTTTTAAACTTTCAATATTAAAGAGTTTGTTATTATAGATTTTTTAATTCATTATGTTTTTAATATAAGGTATTAGTTAACTACTGAAGAAAATTCAAAATCACATCTACCTCAAATTTAAACTTTAAAAATTGAAGATTGTAGAATTGCACATCTTCGACATTGACTCATTTTAAGAAGATGTCCAATATTAAATTATTTTAAACTATAAAGAAAACGATTGTGATCATAATAATTCAATATGAAATAAATTGAAAAATCATTAAAATTAGTAAAGATATTAGTAGTAAGATATTTTGACTCACAGTGCAACCTTGATAATCCGGCCGTCGATTATCCGAGGCGTCCAGTAGTTTTTAATTATTAATAAATTGATAAATTAATAAAGATAAATTCACATTTGTAAGTTGTTTACTTTTATTTGCTTAATGCTTTTTTTCTATTTAAAATATATTGAAAATAGATAACTCTTCCGAATTTTGTACTTCTTCCGTATTATCCGAGTTTTCGCTTATCCGAGCTATCCCCTCCCCGAATTACTTTAGATAATTGAGGTTCTATTGCACTAATTAATTTTCTTTTTAATCCAGCAAAGTCGATTATTAAGTCTAATATTTAGAAGATAGTGTGAAGCCGAAGTCAAATAATCGAATTTTCAAATAAAAAGATAAAATTTCAGTTGGTCTACCGAATTTTAGACATCTGTTACGATAGTCATTAGCATGTTCTTGTTTTTTATTTCCTCGCCTCGATCCAATGAAAAGGTATCTTATCAGTTCTTTCATGCAAAATTATTACACTTTTTTACAAAAGCCAAATTATCGAAAAATTTCTACAGTTTCTCGGGTTCGCTTATAAAGAATTCTAAAAGCCTGAAAGCAGTCTTTTGAATAACTCAGGAGTGTAGTAGTGGATCCAGGTTTCATCCATGGTTATGAATCGACGCAAAAACTTGGTCGGCTTACGCGAAAATAATGCCAAATTCTGCTGGGAAGTTGTCACACGAATTCGTTTTTGGTCCACTGTGAGCAAACGCGGCATCCATGGCGCGCAGAGCTTCTTCATGCCCAAAACTGAATGCACGATATTGCCCACACGTTCCAATGATATGCCTACAGCATTAGCTACCTCTCTCAATTTCACTTTGGGATCATTCAACATCATATCATGGATTTTCTCGACATTTCCTGGTGTAGTGACCTCTTTTGGGCGCCCAGATCGTTCAGCATCAACTGTGCTCGTACGGCCACAACGAAACTGGGTAAACCACTTACGAATCGTTCCAATCGATGGTGCAGAGTCCGTGTAATACTTATCCAGCTTGGCCTTGGTCTCGAATATCGTTTTCTTGCGAAGATAGTAGTGTTTGATCAAAACTCGAAACTCAGATTTTTCCATATTAAAAAAAACTCGGAGGTTAGTCGCTTCTCAGTGCTGTAACTTGTAAATGCGTAAACATAAATAATGAAGTTTTGACAGGCGTCAATTGAAGGATCAAGCTCGACGAAAATGGTTCACATTAGTGAATACTAATGCTATCTCTTAGAATTTTCAGGTTCTGATCAGACTGCCTAGTAGATCATAATGAAGAATTTATTTTAATTAATGCATTAACATCTAATACATAAATTTATACAGACATTATATTTAATCTTATTTTTAGTTGGAATAGGAACCTTCTCTAATGTGTCCCCCTAATGGCTTACATTTTTCTGCACCTTCTTCCCTATTTCTTTACACACCCCACACACGCACATACTGTATGGTGGGAGGGTGCCTACAGTTTAAGGTGGGTTCCGAACCACAAAGAGCAACATAGCTTTAAGTACTCAGAGAAAATCTTCTTCTCCCTACGCTTTAGCCCCCACGACCATCGACCCACTCTTCCTATTTTTAGTTTTAAGTCCTAAAATTATTTTATATTTTGCCTGTTACTAAAAGCGATATTGAGTGCGTTGAAATAAGCTTAGAATAATGAAATTAAATTTGATTGATTTTGAAAAATCGTAGAACAGAACATGTTCGAAGCAATCTGTCTACAATTTGAGGAAAATCTTTGTTTGAATATTTTTGCATAATTTTTATTGTGAAATTATACGCTCTACGTACCTGGTGGTAGTTATCTTAAAATCTACGTTTTTTAAGTAAGGTTTATTCGATTAATAAAATATTGGATTATCTTATATTCTTAGGCTGAAAAATATTTCTTTTCCAAAAGAACAGCACCCTAAAAAATCATTTACTTGGATGAACTTACGAGTTTGGTGGCTGAAAACACAATTCAATACAATTTACTAAACGACTTTCTTGGTTCGAAATGATAGAATCAAAGAAATTCTTCCCTTCGTAGCTCAGAATTTTATTTCAGTTGATAATTTGTTCAGTGTCTTGTCCTTCTACCTCTTCTAATTCTAATTGGATTAAAAGTTCCGGTTCGAAATAGTTGAATCACTTCGTCTGGAGGTACTAATCTCGGGGTTACTGGACGAATATCGGCTAGGTTATTTATGTTTACTTGAACCAGTTCGTAAGTTTCTGGATAATATATCCCACTAACCCAATCAGACGTGTCTTTTACCATAGAGACGAATCCTTGCAGTGGTGGAAAAACACGATAAGTATCGTCAATCGGGCAGAAATCACCCTCCCGTGTTTTTGCTAGAAGACCACGACCAATAGTGGCGCGATCTCGAACTGGAATATCATCAAATCTACCAACCGGAGGAGGAGGCAGTCTTCGATCAATTTCAAGACGCTGTCTTGGAGGATTTTCATGTCTGGTAACGCCAGGCATCTGCGGATCATTTGACGAATCCGGATGTCCATTGGGTCTGTCAGGAAGAGGAGACATATTTGAATATGCTAACTCTGTAAGAAAAAATGGAAAAAACTGAATGAAAATATAATTAAACCAAATAATGGAGAAAGTGGTGAAATATCTAGAAAATTCAAAAGTTGTGATGATAACCTTTTAGTGTATTTAAAAATCAAACTTTTCCTATTCTTGACTGAACCTCTAGTTTAGGACACTAAAAGAGTGTACCAAAGGTCAATCGAATACCATGATTTTTTCACTGTCATCGTGCTCACGGACAGATGGATATAAATATATACACACAGCCCGAATAACAGACACATTCGTAAAAACCTTTTGTTTTGATTCAGGGGGTTCAATTTTTTATTCAGGGATATAAAGATTTTTTTGCTCTAGCTTCGGTGAAAAAATTATATCTATTTACTTTTGCTTAGCTCGTGCAGTGTGTCAAAAAATTTAAGATTTGTTTGACCGCAAAATGCAGTTTTTGATTTTTGACTGTTTTTCACGCGGTTAAAATTTGAATCTTCAATTTTTCAAAAAAATTAAAAAAGTTATTATAATAATCTTTTAGGGCTATGAAAATTAAATTTTTCTTTTCAATTACTATGAACAAGTGTCCAGAGAATTTTTTAATTATTAAAAATGTCCTAAAATCTTAAAAAATACGCTTGCATTCATAATTTGTATCCAAAATTGCTGACACATTTATTTATATATATTTTTTTTAACATGACATGCTTAATTTTCAGTTTGCAATTTTTTAAAGATCTATATTTATAATTTAAATATAGCAATGAATGAAAAAATTAGTGGTTCTTTACATTCTCATCATTTATTATTGGCAAGGTATTAGAATTTTTTGAAATTTGACACCAATGTTTTTTATCGTATCCCTACATTTCGAAACCCTCTAAATCCGAAAATCAAGTTTTTACGAAGGCGTATGTCTGTCCGTCTGTCCGTATATAAACACGATAAATCTAGAAAAAATAAACGGATCAAAGCGATCTTTGGCACACTTTTTCAGATCCTTAAAAAAAGGACGAGTTTATTAACCAGCAATTTTGGATAAACAATCAAAAAAGTTAGAGCATTTTCAAAATTTGTAGGAACTTTTTTTTAATTTAAAAGTTTTATATACGGCTATTCATAGTATTCAGAAAGCCTGCTAATTTATCCTAATGATTTTTTGAAATAAAAAGAAAATTATCTGCATTTTCGAAGCATTTTCCAAAATTTTCAAATAAATCTAAAATCAACATTTTTAACCAAAAACCGCAGGATATAAAAAAGTCATGAGAAGAAAAACATTGCTTTTTAAAAGTCCTATAAAATTATTATAACAACTTTTTGGATTTTCTTGGAAAATCGAAAATTAAAATTTTGATTGCACAAAAAATAACGAAAAATAAACAAATTTAATTCCGTGGTCTAACAATGCTTACGCCACAACATTAACATTTTGAAACTAAATGAACCAAGACATAAAAAAAAGTCTCAAAGAGAAATTATTTAATTAATTAAAAAAAAGTAATTAAAAAAAAATTAATTATTTTGTATTTATTTAACGTAAGTAATATGCCGATAATTGAGAATTTGAACGTTACACGAAAAGACGCGAGATACGTAAGAAATCTAAAAAAAATTTGTGGGATATTTTACATTATCCATAAAAAATAATATGGAAACAAAAATCCTATTCTAAAAATTACAGCGCGAGATAGACAAAAATGTGTGAAGAAAGGATTGAAGCTTCCTTATTTATTTTAAGATGTTTTACAAAATATGCACTTACAAATGTCTGTCAAAAATATGAAGTGCATTATCAGAATCAAATTATAATAAAAAATTTTCAATTATAATTATCTAATTATAACCTTTTTTCGATCATTACTAACTTCTTAATTTTTATGTTTACGTCAAATTAACTCAGTAAAATATTGTTACAAATTTCAGAATCAGGCTAAGTATAATTTTTAATAGATTTAATAATAAATACTTCACGTTACTTTATTGTCAAAGTCAGGAAATCAGGCGAAAAAGAAGTTTCATCTGCTATCAGCAAAACAAACATCAAGGCATTGTTTGCATTTTTGGAAACTTGAAAGAAGATTTTAATTAATTCCGTAATGAAAATCTTAATGTAAGAATTCATTTTTCAGGAAATTGTGAGCAAACTATTATAAATAATTTGTCATGATTAAATTATTATATTTAATATAATAAAATAAAAACATTGATTTTTAAAATCAGTACAAGATTATAATAGAAACTTTTTTAATTTGGTCGAAAAGTTAAAAATTCAAAATTTGATCGTACAACAAAATAATGAAAAATTCATTCTTTTTGTCAAACTAGGAAACATACTAAAAAAAAATTAGCTAATATTGCACGCCCTGGAAAGATCTAAAAAAATTTTATGAATCTGTTTTCAAGAGGTTGCGTAGTTTTTGTTTTTACTCGTAAAAACCACTTTAAAAATGAAAAATAAGACTTTTGGACTAAAGACATAAGCTATGAAAAAAATAATACAAAACTTGCTTATCCAAAAAGGAGCTACAAATTTTCAATAATTATTTTTTACAGAATGCGCATTTTTCGTTTTATGCATGAAACAATGAAAATAAAAAATTTTATTTTTTAAAAAACGACACAAGCTATGAAAAAATTGACACAAGCTATAAAAAAATAAATAGACAAAAGTTAAGCTTCCGGAAAATTACGAAAACTCATTCAAATTTTTAATGAATAATTTTCGATAGGACACGTAGTTTTTGATTTAGTCGTAGAAATAACATTCAAGATAAAAAAGTTAAATTGTTTGGAAAAAAACGACACAAGGTACACCCCCATACACTTAGTCCTCCGAAGTTCACAAATTTTAATTTTCCTGTTTTGAAACGTTTGTACGTCGTTTTTACTGTTTTTACATTCAATATTGTCGTTTGTACCCTCTTGGTTCTCCGGCTATCGTACAAATGAAAATATTTAATCTACTAACAGTATAAATGACGTACAAACGTGTGCAAAAAGAAAATTTAAGAAATTTGAATTTCAGGGGGATAGCACGAAATATTTATTTCCATCTAGCCGGGCAATCAAGGGGGTACAAACGAAAATATTAAAAGTACAAATGGTACAAACGAAATACAAACGTATACAAAAAGAAAATTTTAGAAATTTTAATTTCGGAAAGATACGTGAAGTTAGCCCCCCCCTCCCCCTCGAAATAAATTTTGCTCCTAATTTCGTAACCGATAGGGTACAAACAAAAATATTGGATGTACAAAGAGTACAAACAGTACAAACGACGTAGAAACGTATTCAAAAAGAAAATTTAAAAAACGTGAACTCCAAGGCGCCAACTTCATAGGGGTACAAGGTACGAACTGAAATTTACAAACAAAAGTTGCTCGCTCAAAAAGATCTATAAATTTATTATCACTCATTTTTAGATGGGACGAGTAGATCTTATTTCAATCGGAAATAATATGATTAAAAATAAAAAAATTTAATTTTTTGAAAAAGGTCAGAAAAAAACGAAAGAGGACATAGGATCCTATATAGGGTATGGCATGAGACCCTATTCTGATGCGCAATATTTTTTCTTCAATCCTAAAACACGAAATTAAAAATAAAATAAATTATAAGAACAAAGACATACATTTATTAAAATGATATATGTTTCAGCGTAGCTTAGAATATAATTTAAAGCAAAATAAGAAAAAAAATTAAAATAATAACAATAAATAAAATGTTTGCTTTATTTTGCAATATCTGAATAAGAAGTCCCAGGCCGAGTAACATAAAAAATGTATTATATTTGATATAAAAGTGTTGTGTATAATATCGAAGTTTTGAGTCTTGATTTCAAAAGGTTTACGCAAGAATGTGCGTAAGTATAAAGGCCGAGCGCGTAGCGCGAGGTAATTACATAATCGAACGCGAAGCGCGGAAGTAACAGTCGTGCGCCCTAAACGCGCTCAAACTCGCAAGCAGTTTATGTATTTTTCGAGTCATTCAATAAATCTTATTCAAAACGAAATCGAGACGTTATTTAAAACAAAAATTAAAATAGTTTAATTAGTAAATAGGGAATTAACAAATGTGAGCATTATGTATAGACATTAATTTTCCAGTCGTTCTCTAACGATACTAATAAATAATAGATTTGTATAGCAATAATATTTTCCCCTGTTTCCCTTTATCTACCGAAATATTGCGTCCGTATGCTATCATTAAATGTTATGGAATTTGCAGAGTTTATAGAGCATGTACAGAATTTATAGAAATGAAAAAATACGTGCTTTTTTGTATCTACAAGATGGGACTAACATTCGAGGCGGTTTTATTTTCAAGTTGTAAATAAAGACTTATATATAGTATATTCTTATATTTACCAAAACATGTGCGGAAAACAGTCAGTGTTGAGAAATCAGTAATAGCGAACTTCATTTTCTCTAATTAAAGAAAAAAAACTGGTAAATGAATATTTTTTTGATACACGTAAATGAATATTCTGATGCCTCCAGACTTTCTACTACTCGCTACCTTATTTATTCTTCTAAACCATGACACAATTATAAAAGACGGACTGTAGAGGTGGAAATTGTTTTACTGAAATTTGTTATTTGATGAACATGTTTCACTCGAATGAAAGACGTACAGTGGTATAGATTTACGAAATATGTACACAATTACAAGAAACGAAATTCTTTCTATCGCGCATAAGCATGACATATGTTTTGAGAATTCTTTCTGGTATTTCAAAACAGGTGAAAGCAGAGTTAAAAGTCGACACTAATTAATATAGCACATGACGAGCAATTTCATCTTGTTATGTCGAGGATATTAGTATGAATGTATGTCCCTAACTTCGAAAATATGTGCCGTATGAAATTTGATTTGTTATCAACAATGTAAATTAATTTTTACACTCTTCTTTATTTAATCAAGAAACCTAAAAAGTTTATTTTAATTTTAAGATGAAGCATAGAATTTAAACTTCTTCATTAGGTAAAATTGCAAACATGGTATTAGAATAAATAAATGGCAATACATGTTTTGTAAGCGTTGTGAATCGTCAAGTCACTGTCCAGCATTAAAATACATGTATTAGAGCTTTTGTAAGACGAAAATTGTATACTAGGAAATCACGAAATCAAAGGAATTCCTGGTATTGACGAAATCCACGGAATTTATGACATTCACGAAATTCACGAAATCTATGAAATTCGCGAAATTCATGAAATTTGCGGTAATCACAAAATTGATTATATTCACAGAATTTATGGCATTCAAGGCATACTATAATAAATTCCATGAATTGGTGAAAATCGCAGAATTAATGGAATTTCCGGAATTCTACAAATTTTCGGAGTTCAAGGAATTAAAGGAATTTACCGAATTCCTGGAATTTACAGTATTGCGCAAAGTTCAAAGGATTCACTAAAATCGCGGAATTTACAGGATTGGCGAAATTTTCGGAATTCATAAAAATGGTAGAATTCACAAATTTCACATATCTCATGGAATTTGCAAAATCACGAATAAGATTAATTGAAAGAATTCGCGGAGTTCTTGGAATTCACAGAAGTCACAGAATTCGCAGAATTCATGGAATTGAAAGAACTCACGAAATTGATTAAATTCACGGAAATAATGGAATTCAAGTCGCTGAATTTATAGAAATCATGGAATTTACGGAATAAATAGAATTGCCGAAACTGATAAAATTCAAAAATTTCACTGAAATCAAAGAATTCAAAGAATTCACTGAAATCCCAGAATTCAATGAATTCTCTGAAATCATAGAATTCACTGGATTTGCGGAATTTACGGAATTGACTTGAATCATGGAATGTACCGCATTTGAGAAATTCACAGAATTCATGCAAAACCCGGAATTCACGAAATTCATGTCATTCACGGAATTTATGGAATTCAAGGAATTAACGGAATTTGCAGAATTCATAGAAATGAAGGAATTCACAAAATTTATGGGATTTTCGGAATACATTAAATTTTAGAAATTCGTGAAATTCATGAAATTCAAGTAATTCGCAGAATTTACGAAATACGCGGAATTCGTGGAACTCGTGGAAGTCACGGAATCCAAGGAATTCGTGAGATTCATGGTATTTGTGAAACTGAAAAAATCCAAGGAATTCAATTGAGTTGAAAAAATTTACAGAATTCGAGGAATTTAAAGTAATCAAGAAATTCATGTAATTCACATAATTCACAGAATTTACGGAATTCAAATAATTCACGAAATTCAAGGAATTCATGGAATTCAAATAATTCGCGGAATTGATGAAATATAATGAATTCATAAAGTTTCATGAATTTCATACATTCTTGAATTTCATTGAACCTGGATAACTTATTGAATTTTATGAATTTCGTGAACTCCACAAATTCCACGATTCGATATGAATTCTATTAATTATTTGAATTTTATGAATTCCTAGTATCTCAAAAATACCGTGATTTTTTTGAATTCCATGAATTTTTAGAATTGCGTGAATTCCTGGAATCCCGTGAATTCCGGGAATTGCGAGAATTCCATGATTTTCTTGAATTCCGGGAGTTGATTGAATACGTTCATGTCCACAAATTCTGCGCATTCCTTGCATTCAGTTAATTCTGTAAATTCTTAGAATTCCAAAAATTCCATGAATTCCGTAAAATCCGGGAATTCCATTGATTCTTTGAATCTCGTAAATTCCTTGTATTTCAAACAAACCGTGAATTCCTTTAATTCTGCTAATTCTAGGAAATTCGTGTATTTCGCGTCAAAATTAGGAGGATGAACAATTAGGAATAAGTAAATACACGGAGCGGAAAAATTCGGAAAGTAGAAAAATTCGGAATAGTAAATAAATGTACCTATTAGCAGGTGTATAATTTTTTATTCATGGCAACAAGCAAATATGTATTACAGTAAATTTAAGAATCATAACATAATAAATTTAGGTAGTTCGTTAATAATGTTTTTATAAATGATATAATGAGAAAAGTCATTATTCTTCCGTGAAAAATTTAAAATGACGGTTGACATAATTTACTTAAAGTAAATAATCGGAAGTTTTAGATTTTACATAATTTTCTTTTAAATTTCGTGAAATTATAATAAATATAACGATTGCAAAGTTAATTTTACTGGAAGTTGTTATACTTATAAAACAAATCTACTGTAAAACTACTTTAACTTTAACAATTATACATGCTAAAAACAATTTTTAACATACAAAATAAATTTATTTAACAAAATTATATTCTAACATGGAATTTACAGAATTCAAGAAATTCACAGAATTCACGTAAAGCCCGGAATTCACGAACTTAATGCCATTCACGGAATTTATGGAATTCAAGGAAATATCTTTTACGATTTTCTAAATATTATTGTAATTTACTCAATTTTTCTCGCCTTTTTAAGGATTTGTGGAGAAACATGTACTTTTTAGTGTTGTTGGTAAGTTTTTGAGATTTCAAAATTCTACATAATTCCTAATTATTCGAAAAAATGTTCTAGTAATCGTTCTTCATAACGAGCTATACTTACTAGAGTGTTTTGAGTAAAATTTAGAGAGCGTTTGGCCGGAAATTCGTGAGCAGCAATCAAATATAGTTCATACTATTTTTCAAATTCCATCATTTTTTTAGACGACCAGGCAAAGTTAAACTGCGGTTCTACCATTGCACATCGAGAAAAAACGACTCTTTTGGCTCAAAATAAAGTACAGCCCACAAATATTGATAGATCTAAACCAAAAACATTCTAAAAAAGGTGACGTGATTTCTATGAGAGGTGTTGAGTCTGATTTCTTAATTAGGTTCATAGAGTAAGATTAGTTAAAAATTTCCCAATATTATACAATTAACAAAAAAATTTTTTGTAAAAAAAATTATTCGTTGAAAAAAGGTTTTCTACGTTTTTCCATAATTATAGGTTTCTCGAAGTTGTATTGCAAGAAATTTGTATGAAAACAATATTATATTGAAACAAATTTCTCGTAAAATTATAATAGTTTATATTATAACCAAATTTAATGAACAAATGCATTCATCCGGCATAAGTCTACAGAAAATTTTTTTTTCTATGTAAACTTTTTTAGTTAGAAACTTCATGATAACTTCAGCAAAATTCATAATTTTTAAAAAGCAATTTTATAATTTTTTAAAACAAATTTAATACACAAATCCATTGTTGGGGTATCCGTCTACGAATTTTTGTTCGATGTCAGGCTTTTATTAGGGATCTTCTTAAGAAATTAAGCTACATTCATGATAAGTTGATGAGTTTTGTGATTTTTTAAAACAAATTTAACAAACAAATGCGTTATTCCGGGGATTTGTGAAAGCCAAAATTCGTTTGTTAAATTTCTTTTTAAAAAATCGTAAAATGTATCAACTCATCGTGAATGACGCTGGTCCATAGATGCCTCGAGGATGCATTTGTTTATTAAATTTGTTTAAAAAAATATAAAATTAATAAAAAAAATGCTTAATTTTGCTAAAGTAATCATGAAGTTCCTAATTTGAAAAGTTGACATAGAAAAAAAAACGCTTTTTTCTCTAGACGAATGCCTGATTAATGCACCTCTTTGCCGAATTAAAAAAATCATAACATTTGTCAACTAATTACGAATTTCGCTGATTTTGTTATAAAGTTTTCAACTGAAAAGATTGGCATTAAAAAAACCGAATTTTTCTGCTGTAAAATGTCCGAATAATGCATTTGTTTATTAAATTTGTCTTAAAAAATTATAAAATCATTCAACAAATTATGAATTTTACTAAAATTATAATGAGGTTCCTAATTTTTTAAAAATTGACATCGAGAGAAACGAATTATTCTGTCGAAAAATGCCTGATTACTGTATTTGTTCCTGAAATTTGCTTATAATATAAGCAGTTATAATCTTAAGAGATTATCTTGCGTGTTCTTAGGCCAAGTTTCTTAAACACATTAATGTTACGTGTAACTGCTTTGAATATGTCGACCAGTATAAAAACGGCCGCCTACTCGTAAATCACACATTTCAGATTCCGGAGATTAGCATCTTTAGAGAGAAAATTGGGGAGAGCAGCATCAGCTTCAGCTGAGTTGGCCATCTTAAGAAAGATCTTCTTTTCTGCTGCGAGAAGTGTACGAGAGAGTGCCAGTACTTGATAACCACGAAAAAGACGACAAAAATGCAGGTTATCTTAATTCTTTCCAAACGTTTTTGAAAATTCAAGGAAGCAAAAGTACATCAGGAAAAACTTATGTTTACACCTAGCACGGTGCATAAATATATCTTATTTTCTGAAAATGTAACTTTCATAATGTGGATTTAAAATTGATCACTTTTCAGTTATCTTTAAACACGGCACTCACTCCCACACTTCTCGGGAAAAAAAGGAGATAGCAGATCTCATTTCTCATTCCCTCTTACATTTGAGTGTTGGCTTGGAACTTCCAAGTTTAGCTGGAAATGTAGAGTTTCCGCAGTCAAAATTCGAGATGTCTTGTACAGCAAGATCGGTCTCATTATTATTACTCCCTGGTCCATGTGCATATTAGCCCAACGTTCATGTTACCTCTGTATGGATCCTCTTCGCGTCAGTGAGCTTCCTTGCCAACAGGTAAGGATGTCCCACCTAAGCTAGGTGGGACATCCCAACTGAACCATGGTTTCCATCTGACAGAGGCCTATTGTAGGTGGCACTGCGCGATACTGAAAACGTAACTAGATAATTCATAGCATTGGAGAGTTGGCTTAATGGAACAAGGCTGACTGCAAGAGCCAGCGCTCTCGGATGGTTGTGTTGCCATATACCTACTTATAACAACTTATAACTAATAAATATCAAACCAATAGCTTTTCACTTTCTAATTTAATTAAAACCTGTTCTACAAAAAATTCCTGTTGCAGTCATGGAATGGACCCGGCACATGTTGATCAATAGGAACCTAACTTCGATTAAGGGGGATACTACTTTATGTGAAACCGTTGACTCGGGATGCCCTCAGTGAGGTGTTTTATTGCCCAAGCTATGGTGCTTGGTAGTGGATGTAATGTTTTTTCTTCTCAATAGTGAGGACGACCACGTCCTAGCCCATGCAGACGATATGCTGGTTATCGTGCGCGGCAAGCATCTGGATGCGCTCTTTAAAGTAATGCTGCAATCACTAAGAATAGTCGATTTGTGGTGTGAAAAGACTGGACTATCGGTCAATCCGAATGACACGGACGCACTTTTTTCAGCAGAAGCTGTAAGTTGGGAACCACCAGTGCATTTAAACTGGCAGGATAACAACTGGAAATCAAACGAAGAACCAAATATCTAGGAGATATTCTTGATAAGAAGCTGTCATGAAACTGAACACCTGGGGAAAAAAGCAAAAAACTAGTAGTGACTCTTTGGCTCTGTAGGAGAGCCATAGGAAAAAGCTTAGATTTGAAATTGGAGATACTTATGTGGCTCTGCACAGCGATCCTGCATCCTAGGCTCAACTATGCGGCGGTGGTCTGTGAAGTTGAGTCGAACTGTCTCCTGTGAATTCTTGACTGGAAAGTATCAGGCCCCTGATTTTTAGAGACATGACTAGTGCCTCGAAGTCGACACCCACGATGGCTCTGGGGGCACTAATAGGTTTGGAACCCCTCCATCTGACCTTCACAGCAGTGGCTGCGAAGGCGGCCTGGTAGTTAAATATGATAGACGATAACATTATCTCTATAGTAGTGCGGATATTAATCGGTATCGCTAATAGGCTGATACTGAACATGCTCCGGGACAAAATTTCCACACCTTGCTACCTCTTTGACAAGAAATAACAGATAGCTCCAGGAACAAGCAGAACGCAGGAGCCGGTGTATATCTTAGACGCAATGGAATGGGCTTTACAATCGCTATGGAGTCCTACGCCACAGTTCTACAATCTTAGATTATGGCCATGCTCTAGTGCCCCTACAAGACGAAGGAGTATGGCAATAAAAGAAAGATTCGTATCTAGTGGCATCGAGGGCAATAATATATCGTCAAAGTCCTAACAGAAATGTTTATTGGACACGAAAACCTCTGGTATCACATACATAAGATAGGTTTTCAAGATAGTCCCCTCTGTAGTCATCGCGGAAAGGACACTAAGGCATGTAGTCATATGGTTTGGGCACTGATCTGTGATTGCGGAGAAACGTATAATACTCACAGGCAGTTGCTGCATCAATGGAACTGAAATATCAGCCAACAGCATGGCTGGGTCCTCTCCCTATGGAGAGGGCTATGGGGCCACGCTTAACACTTATAAGGGGATGCAAGAGGATCGAACAAGCAGCAGAAGCTGTTACGGTCTTAACGCAGAATAATAATGATAATAATAAGAATAATATGGTAGCTCTAAGAAAGCATACAGAGGTGACTGTTGACAACTCCAACGCTCGTAGCCACTCATAATTGTATACCTACAACATCATCGCAGGAGGTTTCAAGCATCGTTTTAAATTAGCTCAGTTAATTCATAACATTCTAATCTCATCAGTTACTTAACTTAGTCCGCGGCTATGATGTACAAACGGGTTTACTCGAGAAAATTTTTAATAAAAACAGAGATAATATGTGTGCTTAACCAATAATATGAAAATCCAAATCTAACAAAAAATGCCCTTGGCATGTTGGGATTGTAACCATCTTAAGCCTTTCAAAACATTTTAAATAAGCATCTTTTACCATTTTGTTACGTACCCTAACAATCGAAACTAATTTTTTTCGATACTAACAATTAGTGATTATTGAATCGATTCCTTTTGGAGGAATCTTACATATTTATACGACACTAAATTGAACATAAATCTTTCAGATAATCGCTTCACGTTACCCTCATTCTTTTACATTGAATCGTCGTGAACAATAGTTCAAACGTAACTTGTGTTTGCAAGGTCATACTACCCGCTTCAGGTAGCCCTACTCTCTTTTAAAATTGCACACTAAATAAACACGCAAAAGACACACAAAAAAGAAAAAAAATCCATAAATTTCTGTTAAATGCTGATCAGAGACTAAGTAATCTCAAAATTTTATTTAAATAATGATAAAATTATCGGCAGGAAATTGAACGTAACTGCGTCCGTAATTGGACGTGCACGAATGGATAAGTGGCATACTTTACGAATTTTAGCTGTAATTGTAACTCCTTAAAATTATAGAACTTGGAATTAGAAGTACTCAAAAACGAAGATAATCAATCAATCACTGTCAAAAACGGGAAACGTCAGCAAAATTCAGAATTCCAGAAGCAGTCTTTTGATTGCACAATTTATTTTATCAAGCCCATTAACATCTTTATTAAATTCATTTAATTCACATTAAATTCATTTTTCTATTTAAGTTCTAATACTAAAATTATCTTGCGTTTTGCATGTGTGTAAAAGCGATGTTAAGTACTTTGAAGGAAAACTGATTTAAATATGAGAAATTTTCATTGATTCAAAGAAATAGCAGAGCAGAAAATCTTCAAAGAATTATTTTTCCAGTGTTAGAACATTTCCTATTTGGATCTAAGGAATGCACTGTTTAAGGCAAACAAATATTAATTTCACACAGTGCACTATACGTTTAGGCAAATAGATTGGATATTAATTGTAAGAAATATCTTTATCATATTATTTTTGTATTCCTTATTGTGAGAAAGTATGACCTGACTTCAAGAAGATAATTATTACATAGAAAATATTAGTTTATTCAATGAACAAATTAATAAACTCAAAAAATGCTTCTGCTGTCCAAAAAATTTGAATAGTTCATTATTAAATTAAATTTATATGCTTGAGAAATAATATTTATTGTGAAATAATACGCTTTGCTAACCTGGCGGTAGTCATCGCAACATTTTTTCGTTGTTGTAATTTTTATCAACTCACAATATGTTTAATTCGAATCACCATACTAATCCCTGACAACCAAAATATTGGTCTCTCTCATTTATTCAAAATGGAACAAAAACAAATAATTTCTTTTAGTCAATACACGAATTTCTTGTCTCAAAACGAAATTCAGTATAATTAAGTAAACGGTTTCCTTGAATCAAAATAATTGAATCAAATAAATTATTTTTTTATTTTGCATCCAACGATTTGTTTTCAGTTGATGATTTTGTCAGTTTGCAGGCCTTTCCCGCCTTCTCTCCGTGGGAAATCGATGAAAATAATCGCCTGAATGTGTTTGAATTATATCATCTGCATCCACTAAATTTGGGTTTATTGGACGAACATCATCTAGGTCATACCAGTTTACTTGAACTAGTGCTAAAGTTCCTGGATAATGAATTGCACTAACCCATCTACTTTCTTGCTCTTGCACCATAAAGATGAAATGTGCCATGTTTGGCATCACCCGATAAGTATTGTCAATTACTTTGTAAGTACCATCTGAACGTAAGGCTAGAAGACCACGACCAAGAGTAAAGCGTTGTGCAATTGGAATTTGATTATATGTACCACGAATAGGAGAAGCCTCTCTCCGACGGCCTGCAATCGGAGGGTACCGTGCGCCAGTACGCCGTCTCGTAGGCCTTGGTTGTCTGTTAGTGCCTTGTGTTTCCGAATCATCTGCGTCCCGTCTCGAATGTCCTAACTCTGTGAAAAGAATTAGGAAAGGCCAAATTAAAATGTTTCTATAACAAATCTTATATACTAGGGCATATTGAAAAAACAGAAAGCTTTTTGCGCGAAGTTCTAATAGCAATGAATACTTTCTTTTGGGAGTCAAAAACACTCTCCTAAAGTTTTATAAAAAAGAAAATTCCTTCTGTCTCTCCGAATAAAAATATTTCATCTTGAGTTCGTCTCTAAGACGGCTATGTCTCGCTGGCGGCCAGGGGTAAGGCTTAAAATTCAAAAAAGCAAAGGTTGAGTTTATGACTAAGGTCTACGACGGGTTTTGAAGACAAGTCAGGGTGAACTTGTCTTGATACGAAAAGTTTTATTCTAAACCTTAAGACCAGTAAATTTTGACCAACTTGGGATAATTTTTTTTTAACTCTTAATTGTGTCCACTTCATTATGTTACTGCGACTTTTTTAATATTTTAAGATTTCGATTTTAGACTTGTCGAATACTTTTAGAACCTATAACCAGGATTTTTCTTATATACTTGATACCATGAAATAGGGGCAGCGTTCAGCGACTTTAAAGCAGTAAATCTTAATGCTAGTTATTTCTAAACTTCATCACTGCAAAAATAAAAAACGTGAACCCCAAACCCCCGCCCTCACTTTTCA
The DNA here is from genome assembly GCF_010883055.1 of Belonocnema kinseyi. Taxonomy (NCBI): domain Eukaryota; kingdom Metazoa; phylum Arthropoda; class Insecta; order Hymenoptera; family Cynipidae; genus Belonocnema; species Belonocnema kinseyi. Next base: position 143,288,634 of record NC_046659.1, on the reverse strand, counting down.
AACCGACAAACCCCTAACCCCCAAACCCACGTATCCCAAACTTACAAAACCTCAAACCTATACACTCATTACAAACTAGAAACTCACAAATCCTAATCCCACATACCCACAAACCCCAAACTCACACACCCCAAACACTTCAGCCTCAAACAATTAAACCCCAAACCCACTTATCCTAAGCCTACAGATGCCAAACTTACAAACCTTTAACCCACAAACCCTAAACTCACACACACCCCAAACTCAGACACTACAAACTCATAACTCCTAATCCCACATACCCACAAACTCTAAATCCACAAACTCCAAACCTAAAAATCGCAAGTATAAATAAACTTATTATTTGAACTGTTTTAATACGCGTACTAAAAATTATGCTAATAATCGTGTTCAAGTGTTCTCGGCACCGCGCCACAGTGCTCTGGAATAGGAATTTACTGTTCATTATCGCCCACAGGGCGTATTTCTTAACCGATTTAAAAGTTTTTTTTTAGAAATGCTCAGCAATTAATTTTTAAGAGAATTGTGGTTTGCTCTTTTTTTAATTTTTTTCACAGAGCAACAATATATAAACAAATATAGTGACAAAATTGACCATTTTGGCTTTGTGAATTCTTATCTGAAGAAAAAATACAGATAGAAGCTCACTATCAGCCGGAATTATTGCACATGCATTCATAAAACATACTTAATTTTAATAATATTCAATTAAATTATTATAAATAATTTTCACGAATAAATTCTTATTAGTGTTTTTTTATCATGGAAAAAATCGTTTATTTCACGCTTGTTGTATATACTTATATACTTTAAGCTTTATCAAACATAAACAATATAGATTGTTCATAACAATTAAGTTGAACAAGTCTCCTAATCGGCCGTTTCCTCGTAGAAAAAAATATTTTTTTCTTAAATAATCATTAGAGTGACATTTATTGCGGTGACTAACCAACGAAATTAAATAAAGAATAATTTATATGATTGTTATAAACATTTTTTAAACAAAACTATGATTTATTTTTTACATGCAAAAAGGACGGTCTTCTACTAAAATTATCCGACAATAAACTAACAGTGATTCCAAAATTGGATATGGGATATTAAATAATAATTTGTGTAATTGTTAATAACAATTTCTGTAGCAAACTGTTTATAGCAAAAACGATGTACTTGCGTTTTTAGAAGTCACCTATCTTTCATTTGTTTTATGCTTGATCAAGAACTCGATGAACTAATAGAACAATTCGAATCTAAAAATAATTCGAGTTCTGAATCGTAATTTATTTATTTTAATTCTTTTATAATAATCTCATTATTATTATAAGTATTAATTTTTTCTTTATTTTTTGTTTATAACAATCATATAAATTCTTTTTTATATAATTTGGTTGGTTAGTCACCGCAATAAATGTCACTCTAATAATTATTAAAGAAAAAAACATTTTTTTCTACGAGGAAACGGCAGATTAGGAGACTTGTTTAACTAAATTGTTATTAAACATATTATAAGCTCGTTTTATAAAGAATTTGTTTATAGAAACGTTTATAAAAACAATATTTGTTAACTCATGCTAATTTTTTTGTTACAAATTATGACTCTAATAAAAAATATTAGCAACAAGCGTGAAATGAACGATTTTTTCCATGATAAAAAAACACAAATAAAAATTTATTTATAAAAATTGTTTATAATAATTTAATTTAATATTATTAAAATTAATTATGTTTTATGAATGCATGTGCAATAATTCCGGCTGATAGTGAGTTTCTATCTGTATTTTTTCTTGAGATAAAAATTCACAAAGCTAAAATGGTCAATTTTGTCACTATATTTGTTTATATATTGTTGCTCTGTGAAAAAAAATATAAAAAAAGCAAACCACAATTTTCTTAAAAATTAATTCCTGAGCATTTCTAAAAAAAAAATTTCAAATCAGTTAGGAAATACGACCTGTGGACGATTATGAACAGTAAATTCCTATTCCAGACCAGTGTGCGCGCGCTCGATGTCGTGCGCCTTAAGCAGGCACGGGTCTATAAGGATTAGCATATTTTGAAAACTATTTAAATTCCCACTCTGAAATTACAATTTTCATAAAAGTTTCGTAAAACAATGGGGAAAATTCTTTAGTAGAAGTAAAAAATGCTTTGGTTTCATTTTTGTAATGCAATTGCTTTATTAAAAGTGATGAAATTATTAAGTAAATGATGAGTGAATATTATTTTGACATTGCTCAATTCAAAACTTTAACATATCATATTTAATAAAAAAATACGTGCCCTTTATTTATTTGAGTTGAATGAGAAAAATATTGTTCTTGGCGAATTCAATTTTCAAGTGTATATTCTGCGTGGAATGAGAATTGCCCTCGACAATATGTTCAGCATTTAAGCTCGCACATATCATTTATAGAACATTTATGTGGATTTAAAGCATATATTGTTTAAAAAAATAAAAATCATAATTACTATATACATTCTCAAAAAATTATTTTAGAGTGAAATAAACGTATACTTTTTAAATTAACGAATTGCTACAGATCAGGTAATTGCCGAAAGATAGGAAATATCAGGAAAGACCCGAAAGCGTTACGAAATTTTTTAAAAACTAAACCTGAATTTTATTTTATAATTATGGTTAAAAAACTCAACTATTTTGTTTCGGTTGAAAAATCAGGATTTTCGTCGCGAATTCATCTTTTTTGTCCATGATTTAATATTTTAGTTTACACAACTCTTTCTTGTCAAACTTTATTTAATACTTTTGCCAAAAATCATGTTTTCTAGTTGAAAATTAATTATTTTAACTGAAAATTTAACCCCTACAGGTTTGGTTCACATTTTATCTTCTTTAGTTAAAATTCAACTGTTTGGTTTTAAATTTCTATAGTCTTACGAATATAAAAAATATAATTTTCACGGTTTCTAAGAATAATTTTTTAAAAATTGAAAATTGAAAAATTAATTTCAAGAGATTATTTTTAAACCTTGTAAAACATTACAAAAGATTTCAAAAATTGTCAAACAATCTCAAAAATTGAAAAGACATTTTTTTTAATTTTGCAAAATTAAACAAGAATTAGAAAAAATTATAATAATTTTTAAAGATTAGTAAATTGGAAGGTCTGACAATATTAAAAAATAAAGAATTATTTTCCCAATATTCGTGTGAAAATGTTTAGAGATATTTATTTTGAAAAATATACTTCAAAAGAAAATTAAAAAAGGTTTTTAAACATATAAAAGGATTCCCTAAAATTTATAAGAAGAATTTAGATCATTTCAAAGCAAAATTTTTTAATTTCATAAGATCAAAAGTTTAATGAAATGTAAATAATCGAGTTATTTTAAGAAATATTTAGTAAAATTGATAAAATTGAAAAAGAAGTTTTAAATAGGTAGGAAATATTCACAAATTTCCGAAAATTTATCCAATATTTCTTGATTTCTTCCAAACTTCTTAAAAATTTCTAAACGTCATTTAAAAAGACTCACAATTTTCCTAATATTTTTTAAAATCCTATAAAAAATATTCTTGAAATTAAAATTAAAATGAGTTTTTTTAATTTACTTTCAGCACATATCTTCTCAGACTGAGCTCCCGCTTTTAATCGAAAGAAGTTCAATTACTTTCAATCAAAGTAGGCGAATAAATAAATTTGGAAAAATTCCAAAAAATATGCGTACTCTTTTTTGCGGAAAAGATATTTTTAAATTCTTAGTTGGGAGTAGTAAGGGAACTGACGTCAATAAAACATCCATAATTAATGAAAAATTTTCAATTTTCCATTTAAGTATAAAAGACTTATCATTTGATAAAATTTTTGTATAAATTTTCCTTTAAAGGTGGTGTAAAAATTATGTTAAGGGCAAAATCATATACTGAAAAACGAAAAGAGAAATATCTATTTCTTCAGCTGGTCCATAAGGTTAAAGCCATAAGGTTTGATTCCTGAAATTTATTCTCTAAGATCGAATATGGTAATTAAATTTCGCAAAAATGGAATAAATTACCAACAATTGAAAAAAATGTTATGAAAATCCACGTGTATTATATTAAAATAAAATTTAGGAATATTTATAAATGTATTAATATTTGTCATTATTAAAATTAATGTATACAGAGTACAGTTCTTATTTGAAACATCACGACAGTTTTTTATACCATGTTTGACCATGAGATTTTTCTTCACGAAATCAATTTTGTTAAATTTATTTGACAATTATATACAATTATAATTATTTTACAATTAAAATGAAATTATAATAGCTACATTTTTAAATATTGTGACAAGTATTTTAAGATATTAAAGGGTTTGTAATGTGTTCATATATCAAGAAAGCACATGAGGTCAAGTTAATGACTTTTCGGCTTTTTCGCTTAAAATCCCCGAAATTGTGATTATAGGCTAAAATAGCATAAAAAGGGATGTGCTAAAAAAAAGGAATTTTAAAGATTTTTATTTTATAGGATTTTACCAAATATTAGGGAAAATTCGAGTTTTTTTAAATGATGTTTAGAACATTTCGAAGTTTGGACGAAACCAAGAAATATTTGATAAATCTTCGTAAATATTTGTACGATTTATAAAATTTCTAATACATTTAAAACGACACAAATACCTGAAAATATTGTTAACTGCATAAATTTTTCTTAAAATTTTGAAAAATCATGTAAGATGTAAAAAAATTTATTCATAATCTTCTTAATTTTTCCCAGACATTTGATGAAAAACAGTTTTATCTCCTTGAAATCTTTCGAAATATCTTTTAAGCTTTTTATCCCTAGGAATCTAAAAGAACTTTTTTTATCATCGCAAAACCTTACAAAATTCTTAACAAATTTTGACGAGTTTTAATTATTTTTTAATCAATTCCAAATTTTTGTACATCTCTTAAACTTACTCAAATTTGAAATTTATATTTCCGAAAAATCCGACTATATGGTTATAAATTTAACTATTCTGTTGTAAATTAAATTGTTTTCTTCCTTTTTTTCAAAATATTTTTCATTTGAAAATTCATTTCTTCCATCGAAAATTAAACTATTTTGCAAAATATTAAATTTTTTATTTAAAAATGTAACTGTTCCATTTTTGGTTAAATAATTATTTTTTAGTTTGAATATTTATTTTTAAAGTTTTAAAATTCATCTATTTTTTGTTTTGAAATTTTGAATTACTGTATTCTTTAGAAAATTATTGGTATGAAAATTAAATTGTTTGTTTGTAAAATCAATTTTTTGCATGAAATTTTTAATATTTTGTTGAATCGATGAATTTTGGGTGTGAATAATTATTTTTCAACCGAAAATTTAACTTTTCAATTGTCCGTTGACACATTGTCTTTTTAGTTGAAAATTTAACTATGTGGTTGAAAATTTATGTACTTTTTTTAATTTCGTTGTTTTGGAAGGATATTAGTCTTTTTGTTATTGAATTCATTTCTTTGGTTGAAACTTTTACTAATTTATTTTAGATTCGATTTTTTTTATTTATTTAAAATTAATTTTTTGAAGGGGAACATTTTTTGGCTTGAAAAATTATCGATTTAGTTAAAATTTATCTTCATTTGTAGCGAATGATTCTTCTTCTTTGAAAACATATTTTTTTAGTTAAAAATTTTTGTCTCTGAAAATTTGCATTTGTTAGCTTAAAAATTAGTTTTTCAAGTCTAGACTGAAGTATGGATTAAAATTTTAAGTTAAAATACATATTTTTACAAAGTCATTTCTCAGGTTAAAAATTTAACAATTTTATCGGAAATAGTTTTTTAGTTGTGAAAAATTAATTTTTTACTTAAAATATGACTAATATATGCAGCACTTATTTTGAAACATTTTGGACCCAGAAATCTTGTCTCCTATATTTATTCACATTAATTAAATTACAGTGATCCCTAGAGATAGGGCCCCTGATATATTTCTTCCGAGAATTGACGCCACGCCATAAGTAGGACTAAAAAAAGCTGCGTGGGGTGAGCGGCAGTCACTCAGGCGTGAACAAACAAAAGTGTTTACTACGAAAAAAACCTCTATCTGGGTAATTACCCACCAAGGTCGAAGGTCACTCGGGATTTCAAAACCAGAATAAGTTTGAGGAGCAGCTAGATCGTGATTCGTAAGGTCGGGAGAATTCGGGTTCCTCCTCGTGCATTTTCGACTCTACACGAGGCTGTCGTACGCAATATGTAGCAGAGCCAACTCACCGACACGTTACATTTGATTACATCTCTACCAGATGGGAGAGTGGTGGGGGCCGACAAATTCCACGTGGTGGAGACACTGATACCAAAGGCAAATTGAATTTTTTAATTCTTTCGTAGGTTATCGTGCTAACAAACTAAAAATCTGCGGTTACACAGACTTCGAAAAAACGTTGAAGACCTGATTTTCGTATTCAAGAGTTCTTAAAACGCAAAAATTTAAAGAAAAAAAACGAGGCAAATCGTTTAATTATTATAATTTTTATCCTGGAATGTAACTGATAACTGCGCTCTAGTGACCGATCTAAAATCGAATTAATAATGCACAAGATGACCACTAAAGTTTCTAAAGAATTTTTTAAACCATTTTTATTGATCATCGACACTTTTCAAAAAATCATTATTTAACCCTTGAAAATATTAGTATTTTTCTATTATTTTTTTTTACCCAAAAGTTAAGGTTAGGGTATTTCATTCAAGACCCTGGAATATGAAAATGCCGTCTCGATAAGATTTTTCATTGTTATTGTTTTTTGTCGATACAGTAATGTTGTTTTTTGTACGATAAGAAAAAATGTTTAAAAAATGCTTTCTAAACTGTAGTATACAATTTTCTTTATACATAAAGAGTTATAAATATTTTATTATTATAGTTACCAAAATATGTCAGAAGAATAGCCAGGTTTAAGAAAAACGTCATGCAGAACTTCATTTTCTCTAACCAGACATAAAACTGGTAAATGAAAAATTTTTTGAAACACGTTAATAAATATTCTGATGCCTCAAGGCTTTCTAATACGTTCTATCTTATTGATCTTTTCAAAGCATGGCATACTTTCGAAAGACATACTACGGGCGTGAAAATTCTTTTCCTGAAATTTCTCATTAGCATGACTTGTGTTTTAATAATTCCTCTTGGTATTTTAAAACAGATTAAAATAATGTCAAGCATGTGAATAAGAATTTGCCTTGGCTTAAAAATATAATTCCTGAGCAATTTTATTTTTGATGAAAACTTGTAAATTCATGTTAACACACATCATAAAGTAATAGAGGTAGGAAGTTTATTTTACACCTAAGGTGAAGCAATAAATTTGAAAATCTCTCATCTTGACTCTTTTATTTTGACGTTTAATTTTAATTTCTTACATCTTATGTTTGCTCACCTGTTCATAAAAATTATCCTTAATTTATTTTACAAACATTATAAAAACTAGATTTTGTTTTTCAAAAATAAAAAAATCGAAACCAGGAAAAATGATTTTTTTTAGTTCCTAAGCTCGAAATTTATATAACTTTTCTAAACTTGAGCATTTAGAAATAAAAATAAATACTGATTTTAATTTTTTTCCAATTCGATTTTTCCATCAAATTTCACTTACCAGGTTTCCTGGACTTAATTCTCACATAAATGTATTAAATTATTTTATACAGAGAAAAATTAAAGATCTATAATGTGATATTTTAATTATTGAAATCAACATAATGATTGCTTTAAGTTACATTATTATTATTATTGAAAGGAAAATGACCTAATTTGGAATTTGCAGGTTATATATTAAAATTAGCTTTTGCTAAAATTATATTTTTCGTCCAAAATTCAACTAGGTAGTTGAAAGTGGATCTACTTAATTAAAAATTCCTTCTTGGGCTGACGATTCGTAATTTTATTTAACAACTCTTTTTTTCGTACAAATTTAACTATTTTGCGAAAATGTTTGCCTATTGTAATTTATTTTTTCCTAACTGTCTTTTTTATTCAAAATTAACTTTTTTAACAAAAAATTTAACTATTATATTTTTTCATTCTTTTTGTATAATCATTTGATTTTTTTGGTGGAAATTCAGCCTTTTCTATCATAATTAATCTATTTTGTTAAAAATGTGCCTATTTTCTAGTAGAAATTTAATATTGGGGGGTTGAAAATTCAACTATTTGGTTGAAGATTCATTTTTTTGTCAAAGATTCATCATTTAAGTTAAAATTTATTTCTTTGGTTAAAAAATTTAACAATTATTATACTTTTCGTTGAAAATTCACTTTTGTATGAAAAATTCATTACTTTGGTTGAAAATTTCGTTTTTCTTAGTTATATATTAATTATTTTTAATGAAAATATAATTGTCTTATTTTTGGTTCAAAATTTAGCATATTAAGTTTAGCACTTCATTATATATTTTTATAAACAAAATTTTTTTGACATGAATATTATTGATCTCTCATACCTGAAAGAAAAATTTATAACGGTTAGGAAATTCAGTTTTTGTAGCATTAATCGTAAACTTACAATTTGAGTGTTAATTAAATTATTTAGAAAGCTCAACACTTTTTATCTCGTTAATCAAACATTTCAGTCAGAAGGTTTTGAAATTAATAAAACTTTTTTTTTAATAAATTAAATTATTACATAATGACTGAAAACAAATTAATGATAATAAACTTACTCAAGTATTCTACATTTATTAAGATAATTGCTTAATTTCCTATTTATTATTAAATGTAGTTAGAATATTTTTTGCAAATATTTAAAAAATTTACTTTTTTTCCTTTTAAAACTTCAAAACTGAAATGACTATCTAAACAAAACATTTAAAAGTGCATAATTTCAAACCTTGAACATTCGGAAGTAATGAATCTGCGATTGTGAAACTTAAAAACTAATGACTCTTATAATACATTTTTGTTATATCTTTAATCGCAACTTCTTAAAGTTATTTATCTTTAAATTTTTAGCATTTAAAATAGAAGAGTTTTTAATTTTTAAGTATTCATGTAGGCGAGTTTTCTTTTGTAATTATCATAAAAATCAATCATTGTCAAAAACGGGAAACATTAGCAAAATTCAGAATTCCAGAAGCCCTTTAAAAAGTATTTGCTAAAAAAAACTATTTCTTTGTGCCAAAGAAATTTTTTATTAATTTAGGGCCGATATACATTTTATTTTCGAATCGAATTTATTTTCTATGAAATTCAAGGAATTCATGAAAGTCGCGGAATATACAGAATTCATGGAAAAAATCGGCAGAATTCGCGGATTTAAAGAAATCTCCGATATTTTCGAAATTGAAGGAATTCACGAAATTGACCGAATTTACGAAATTCACGGAATTAATGGACTTCAAGAAATTCACGAACTTCGCGGAATTCATGAAATAACGGAATTTTTGGAATTCGCAGAATTCAAGGAATTCGTGAAAGAACACTAATACCGCAATTTAATGAAATTACGTGATTTTTTTTAATTTAATAAATTCCGTAAGCTCACGGAATTTTTGGAATTCATAGAGTTCGTGGAATTCACGAAATTGATTCGCAGTGATGGAATTCATAGAATTTTCTATTAATGAGGTTCAAGGAATTCATAGAATTCAAGAAATTCAATCAATTGCCTGTATTTATGAAATTTACTGAATTCATGTAACGCCTGAAATTTACGATATTCAAGCAATTTTAGGAATTACTTAAATTCACAGAATTTATAGAATTCATGAAATTTACGAAAGTAACAGAATTAATGAAATTGAAGGAGTACACTAAATTGCTTGAATTCACGAAATTCAAACAATTCTCCAAATCAAAAGAATTCTCAAAATTTAAGATTTTCACGAAATCCAAACAATTCACGGAATACAAAGAGTATACGAAATGTATTGAGTTTACGAAATTCAAAGAATGCAAGCGATTAAAAGAATTCACAAAATATAAGGCATTCGCAGTATTAAAAGAGCGCACAGAATTTAAGGAATTCAGATAATTCGTGGAAGAACACAAATTCCGTGATTTAATTTAATTCCGTGATTTTCATACATTTCATGAATTCCGCGAATTCTTTGTATTTCGTCAATTCCATAATTTCTGTGAATTCTATTATTTCCGCGAATCCTTTGGATTCCACAAATTTCTTAAATTCATAAATTCTTTAATTCCAGCAATTTCTTGATTATATTTCCCGTGAATCCCGTTGATTCCAAGAATTCAATGACATACACAAGTTCAATGATTTTCTGAAATTCCACGAATTCCGTGAAATTGTTGAATTCCGCGAATTCTGTGAATTTTTTGTGATTTTTGTGATATCCATAAATTCTTTAAATTGCGTAGATTCTTTTCATTCCTTTGAATAAACTTATCGTTCTTCCTTTTATTAACAGTCTTACTAGCTTTTGAAACAGATTTTTTAAAGAAATGAATATTTTAGTTCTTTTTAAATATGAGAAGAACCCGTTTCATTGTTTCACTAAAAATAAAGATAAAGTTGCTACAGATTACAAACCTCATGTTGTTTATCTTGTTCCGTGTGAGCGTGGTTGCGTTTACATTGGCCAGACTAAAAGTTATCTTAAGGACAGAATTAGAAAACATAAAAATGATCGTAGAAAATATTCTAGAGGTACAGCACTGGTCGTTCACTCTCATACTTTTGATCATAACTTTGACTTTTCTAATGCTAGGATATTGAGTACTGAAAGTAATTACAAAAAACGTAATTTCAAAGAAATGTTTCAAATAACTAAACATAGAAATTCTGTTAACAAACGTACAGACACCGATTTTCATAGCGACATATATAGTTGTCTTATATTATCCATTAATTTCTTTTATTTATGTTACTTTTGAGTTTTTAAATTTACCATTTTTAGATACTAAATTATTATAAAAAATTCTGTTAGGATCCAGTTAGGGTTTTTGTTTTCGATTATGTATCCTGAGGAGGTCCGGCGTTGCGGGGCGAAAGCTAGTTTGTTTGTTGTCTAATAAACATGAGTGAAATTTGGATATTCTCGACTAGTAGATTAAAAATGTCGTAAGATCGACCTTCAGAAAATAGATTAACTCTAAAGGCAGAACTTGAACTTGTGCAGTTCTAGACTTTTTTTCAATGAAAAATGCGACTTTCTTATTTTTCAATGTCAAATATTTAGGGGCTGATGATAATATCCAATGATTTTTTTATCGAACCAACTGCGATAGTTCTGAAAAAAAACCCTGAAAATAATGATGATGAAAGAACAGAGCTGAAAGGTAAACAAAAACATTACCTTGTAATTCCTTCAGGGACTTGAAGATTTGCACAATATGGAATTACCAAACTATCAATGAATAATAATTGTGGCGCAAGCAGGCAAAATGCACAAACTGATTTTTAGATTGCATTCAAAGTAGGGCAATCATTTATGCAAGAAATATTTTTGAAAAGATATTGCATGCATTAAATAATTTGTTCAATAAGGTTTAAGGTTAGGTTTTACTCACGGTTCATCGTAAGCAACTATTTACAAAAACTCACTGCAAAAATGATTGTCCTAATTTTAATGAATTTCGAGAAGAAATTTTTACATTCATATATAAACATGAATAAAAATTTGCACTTACCTTATTCTGTTATTATTATATTTTTTAATTAGAATTTACTACTAATTAGAATTCACTACACTTTCGCAAACTCAATATCTTTAAATTCCCTAGAAAGGACCTCAAATCGACTCAAGCCGGAAGTCAGATTTGCTCCCGGAAGTTCCTATGCTGGCTTCAGCCCCGTGGTCATGCCTGCGATTTTTCAGATAATGCAAAAAACCAAATAAGACAGTAGGTGGCCTCCCGATTAGAAGGTGTCAATTGAAAAGTATTGATAAATGTTAAAGTTTTTTTAAATTGATTACCTTTCAGTACCTAGCGCTGTCAATATTTTTCTAAAGACCATAAAGCAACCAAAATATATAAAAATTGTAATCCCTTTTAATTTAGGAAATTTTTCTACTTTTATTTACTGTTTTTCGAATAATGATGTGGTAAGGAGCTTTTTAAAATATAGCACCACTCATTTCACGATGGCAGGGTTAATTCCCACACAGAACGCTCTGTTAAAAATAATTTTTTGGATTTTTTATCCTGATTTTATATTTTTTAAATTGATAACATTTGAACAAAGTCTGACACATCCGGCATCTCTGATCGGCTTCAAGAGGGATTGTGATCTTATTATTTACGCTGCCTAATAAGGATTAAAAAACAAAGGACAAAAACGGAATTTTTAAGGATTCGCAATTTTTAATACCCTTTAATGCAAGGCTTCCTACCAGGTGATAAATGCAAGGAACAAGGCCGTTAAATAATTTTCAGAAATTTCCCTCCGTGTAGAAGATTGAAGCTTTTTACAAAATATTCTACATATTTTTTCTTACTGTTTGATCTAATGCTAAACCTAAAAAAGTGTGTGACAAAATCTAAGTGTATATTTAGGCTTTGGTGCAAAACGAAAGCCAAATGATCGAATTTTTAAAGAAAAAAATTTAACTTCAACTGGTATGCAAAATTGTGATTTCATTTTTTACAACAGCCAAAGATTGGCAATATTTCTACAGTGAACTCTATCGAATATCCTAACTCTGTAAGAAGAAACGAAAAGTTCTAAATTAAAATAGAAAGAACTGGTAAATGGAGAATTTCATGGAACATGTTAATGAATATTCAGCCTTTAGAATATATACCATACGCTTTCTTATATGTTTATCTAAGTCCTGACACACGTAAGACGGACCGTAGAAGTGGAAATTGTTTTCTGAAATTTGCTATTAGATTAACATGTTTGTTTCCTATTAAAAGCCTACAAGTGATACAGATTTAAAAAATTGAGGTAGCACTGTCCCGTAAAAGATTTTAAAAGGATTTTTAAGTTCTTTTTGAAGAGGCAAAGAGTTCGATATCATCCATGTATGAAAGGTGGTTGACTTTATATTCTCTTCTGATAAGAAGGTTATATAGGTATCCAGAACTTTTTCTTTAGGGCACAATGTAGGCAAGAGGGAGATACAAAATAGTATCAGATTTAGAGAGATTTCTTTGAAGAAACCCCTTTCACATTTGACCTAGCTGGCAGTGACTTGCCTTTTGTCAGATGTTACGAGAAAATTTTGTCTGCCACAAGAGCATGAACTCTTTTGTGTATCACACTATTCTTGGATGCACCTCCAGGCATACAAGACGCTTGATAATTAGATCATGGTTCATGTTTTTAAATGTCTTACAGTATTTAATCCAAACCATTGACAAATTGCTTTGATACATGATCGAATCCTAGGTAATACAACTGCTTATTAACAGATTCTCCCGGCAACCAGCCAGCACTATCTTGCGTCCACGTTGTTCAACTATTTTACTCCACATCGGCTGGATAGATGTTAATATCCTCTCTTTAAGGATTAAAGTGCATATATTTCAGCTAGTGTTTGAATAAGCTATGGGCCTGTAGTACTTTGGACCTGACAAATCTCCTGTCTTTGAGATTAGTGCCGTAGGCCTTCCACTAACCACTGCGGGATGGTTTGTTCTTCTTTTAAGAAAGTAGTAAATATACAGGCCAGATATTGATGCGTACACGTGAATTTCATCCACTAAAAGGTTTTGATTTTGGTCTGTCCCTATAGCCAAAAGTTCTTAGTTTTAGTGATAAAAATCTTCGGCAGTAATGAGTGGACACTTGTCCTCTGAAATTTGCAACCGTTGCCCCGAGAAAAAGCTTCGAAAGAAATAGGTATTAAAAGGGACTTCATTTAGCTGATAAGTTTTTCCATATACTTGCTCCCAGAAGACTTAAATCTCGTCTTGACTAGGCGGATTTTTAACAAAACATGACTTTTTATTGAACAGACCAGAAGCATGAGTAGAAAAGGTGGAATGTTGATACTCGATAGTTTATACTTATTCAGCGTGTGATTCGCTTCAAGTAAGTTCTAAGGAAGTGCTATAGCTTTTTATAAAACGGAATTTTATATAAAACGAATGTCTTACTCTAATAAACTGAAAGTATACTTTAATAAATATTTAATTTGTGCAATGACATGTTGCTTAAGACAAGTTCATATGTATGAATAATGCTTAATGCCAGAATAATACGGACTAGTCTCACGCTATAGCTCGGATGAGATGGGTAAACTATTTTTGTTTTAATCTCGGATAATCGTGAACTCGAATAAAGCGGGCTCGGATAAGCGAGGTTCTACTGTATCTTTTTATTTAATGGTATGTCGTCTCGCTATTGTAATTCTAAACTTAAGCTGTGATATATGCTCGCGAGTCATTCTCACGTGTACTCTAGTATCATTACTTCTATTGTCAGTAAAGAGGAATACCGCCTTTCGATAAACTACACAGTTTAGATTCCAGAGATTAACACCTTCAGGGAGCGAATCGAGGAGAGCAGTTTTAGCTTGAGCTGACTTGTCCATCCTGAAAAAAAATGTTGGTCGATTTTTAAATTTCTAACACTCAGATTGTCATTAAGTGCCATCCAAAAAGGTGATCGTACTAGAACGGATGGAATGTTCGCTGGAGGACTTTGCTTTTAATTTTGCTGATGAAGAGCTTTATATCCCCTTTTGCGGTAAAATGATATCTAATCTCCTAACTAGTTTTTATTTTCAATCCCAAATGAACCAGAACCTTTATCCGAGAGAAGCCTATTGTGGATAGCACTGCGTGACACTGAAGACATAACCCCATGATTAACCTTAACCACATTTGTGAGTTAGCCGAATGCAACGTGGCTGACTACAAGAACCGGAGCTCTCGGGCAATGATTTTGCTACATACCAACTAATAATAGCTAATAAATGGTACACGAATCACCATGCGCTTTACCTTTTCGGAATATAAAATCCAAATTTATTTCCTGTGAATACCAACAGTTAGGAAAGTAAAGTAGGAAGGTTGAGTTTAAGAATTAATTTGAGTTCACTCGATTAAATTTTTTAAAATAATTCGCGAAATGTGTTTCTCATTTTCTTGCGCATCCACATTGCCCAATTTTCATATGACAATGCTTTAAATCAACCCAGCCGAGAAGAATCACTCGCTGCAAGAAGCCTCTGGGAGGAGTCTTACATTTTTATATTTAATTAGGTTAAATATTAGTTTTTTAGATCATTGCTACCAGTTATTCTCATTTTGGAAAAAAGACATAAACATACATATAAACATAACTAGGTTCTTAATTTAAAAAATTCTTAAAGTGAGTTATCTTATATTCTCGGGCTAAAAAATCTTTCTTTGTTCCGAAGAAATAGTGCCCGAACAAATCCTGATTTTAAGCAACGCACGAATTTTTTGGCTCAAAACAAAAGTCAGTAGAACTAAGTAAACGATTTCTTTGGCTCAAAATAATTGAAACAAAGAAATTCTTTTGTTTTCATCCTAGAATTTATAGTTAGTTGATAATTTGTTCAGTTTCCGCCCCTTCTAATCGTGTCAGGCCTTTCAAATGTGGGAAATCGATGAAAAGTTTAGTTTCGCCAATTTTTAAGCTTATTTTCTAGAGATAATAATCCTTCGGTAAGTGGATGTATATCGCCTAGGTTATATTGTTTTATTTGAACCAGTTCAAGACTTCCTGGATAATATATTCCACTGACCCACATGCTAGGGCACTCCTGCACCATAGTGATAAATCCTTGCCAGAAGACCATGACCAAGAGCAACAATTTTGTCTGGTCGCATATTAGCAAATCTACCACGGGAATGAGAAACCTTTCTCCGATCAATTGCAGCTGGAGAATTGTGTGCCGGAAGACGCTGTCACGGAGGATTCGATTTCTGTTATTGGCAGATATCTGCTGATCATCTGACGACCCCAGACGTCCCTGAAGTCTTTGATGAATAAGTAGACTCTCTCGAATATACCAAATCTGTAAGAAAAAATGTAAACGGATAAATAATATATTTAGACTGAATAATGTGGGGAAATACAATTAATTTCCACAAACGTTCACAATGATCTGCACCGATATATCGCGTCAGAAGTTTGTTTGTTTAATTAAACGGTTTTCGAATATTGCACCTTGACTTAAATTGTGTTTAGATCTAGGAAAGTGATATTCAAATCTAAAATTGACAGGAGTCCATCTTTGAAATATTGGCTTTGATTTGCGCAAATAACAATTAAAAAAAATTTACGGATTTCCAAGATATGACTAAAAATTATTTATTATATAAATCTCTTAGATTACGCTAATGCTTACAAAATGCCACGACCAATAATCCCTACTAGATATTTTCTATCATTTTAAGAGGATATATGAATGGTCAGGAACCCTAACGGGCTAAAACTGATTCGGAAAATTTTTTAGGAGAACGGAAAAACTGTTCACCGGGGACGTCTTGACATAGCCTTTTGAGAAACTTTTTCATTTTATCAAAAATTGTAAAATTCAATTTTTTCACTTTCTGAAAAAAAACCCGATACGTAAAGCAGATTCGACAATACAAAAAGTCGAAAAAATGAATTTCGTTAATTTGGTTAGTTTGCCCCTTATAGTTCACGACCATTCGTATGTCTGATTCTTTTTACAATTAGCTATAAAATGCACATAAATAATAACTTTTTAAGATCTTGCCCAAAAGTGTATTTAAGAGGACTGAAAAAATTCGTTTATTTGAAAAATGAGGTTTTTCCATTTTTAGGCGCAAATTACGATTTTTTTTGTCCATTTTTTTTTTAACAAATTATTTTCAATACATGAAATTCCACTTTATGCTTATGTATTAACATGAGTTTCATAAAGATTTTTTGTTCTTTTTTGGAATTTTCTATGATAATAGAATTACGAAGTCTCGGTTTTTTCCGAAATTCATAACTTTTTACAAATATTTGAGTTAGATCGAGGCATGCCGAATTAGATTGAACAAAATTAATTGTTTAAATAATTAATTTTAATGAGATATTTTTAGAATAATATTTGAGAAAAGCATTTTTTGTTACATTTTTTACTTTTGGTTTGCTTTTAAATTATAGTGAGGTAACGATTGATTCATTCTAACAATAGTGATTTTTTAAACAATTTATTGTTATTTTTAATAATATTGTATTCACATGATGCTTGAGTTTTTTTTATATATCGAACTTGTTGTGCAATATTCACGTAGTGGAGTAATAATTAATACAGTTCAAAGATATAATTTTATAAAGAATATATTATTGTTTATAACTATCTTTTCATATTTTCTTTTAGATTACGTTTATTTCTGAAATTTCTGCTTTTATTCAACTTTTCACTTTGAACAAGATAACTCATCTCTTAGAATGATGCTATAAAGTAGTTATTTTTTCTAAAATTTTCAACTTTATACACGTTCTAACAGAAAATAATTATAAAAAATAGTAATTTTTTGAAACGATTAAGTTTCTCATATTGCATTAATTATTGCTTTACTAAGGAAAAATTTGACATTAAGTGGAATAATTGAGAAAAAAATCAACTTTCTAGCATTATTCAGAGAGAATAATATTATAAATAATTTTAAATTGTTTAAACGATTATTTTTGTTAGCATGAAATAATTATTCATTACCTTGCTTTTATTAATAAGTAGACTACAAAAAATCTTGAAAAAATAACTACAAGTTTTTAGAATTCTTCTAAAAGAATATCATTATAAATAATAGTAAATTGTCTAATTACTTATTTACGTCAAGTTTGAATAACTATTGGCTACATCTAATAATAATTCTTAATCTTAATCTGATAATAATTCTTAGAATTGGAATTTATCTTATTATCAAAAATTATATTTTAAAGATATGTAGTTTTGAATAATTTTGTTTAATCTGTAGTTAAATTTTTTTAGTTTAAAAATAAAAAATTCTTAAATTTTAATGATTTGCAATTTGACATTTTTCAATTTTGAAGATTTATAATTGAAAAGTCTTTAACTTTGAAAGCTTTATAAATAGAAATTCCTAAATTGCGATTATTTTGAAGATCAAAATTGCAAAATTTTTAGTTGGAAAACATAAACGTTTTACAATTTCTAACCTTAAATATTTAAATAAGAAATTTTGAATTTGAATAATGAAAGATTTAAATTTTTGCAATTTTGAAGTTACAATAAAAAATTCCTGAATTTGAAAAATATAGATTTGCCAATTGTTCCATCATCCGGACCTAAATGTTAAAAGAATTTAATTTTTAATATATTTTGTAATGATTTCATTATGATGCTTACCAGCTGAAATTTTTTCAAGGTTAAGGAATTTCACTTTAAGATTCGTAAATTTTGATTATTTAAAATTGATGGCTAGTTTTCAACGCCACCGTTCACAATGCATATTGAGATATTATAAACTCAAGGAACTCCAATGTTTATTTAAATTATAATTTTTTTAGATTATAAATTAATAAAATATATGCTCAATTTTTTTAGGCTTCACAGTAAGTCGCAGTCACCTTGTGGTTCCGTTTTTTCACTTTATTCAGAACTGAATTAATAAATCCCAATAATAAAATCCAACTATTTTGGGTCACAAAATAATAAGTTATCAGTCAACCTTTTTAGTTGACACTTTTTCTTTTTTGGTTAAAAACTTTAATTTTTTATTCTTTTTTATCTACTTTAATCAACTAGTTTTTTCTATTTTCAATCCCTTTGAAATAGCTCCCTTCGATAAGTTTTGATACGAGACGTGCACCAGGGAAGATAAAACAAATTACATATGTAAATAATTCTACTTTCATCGTTTTCAAGAAACATAGCTTTAGAGTACAACACCTTGACGAAAATAACGTAGCCTTTTTCATAAATTTATAAAGTTGTCAATTTTAAACAATCAACATTTTTCATTAAACTTTAAATTTAAGATTAATGCACAAATGATCATTTATTTACAAATTATTATTAATTGTATTACTATTAATGTGTCTTTTATGTTTTTAAAACTTATTTTCAAAGCAGCTTCAAAGGAAATCACTCGGTTTTGTTTACCGAAAATATGGATATGAATATTATAACTAGTATTACATTTTATAAATGTCGAATAACAAAAAATTCTAGAAAAATTAATTCAAGGTTATTTATTGAATGTACTTTAATTCCAAATGTATTAGGTATCAGCAAATATCGAAATGATTGACTAAGAATAAAAACATTTTAAAGATACTTGAATTACAATCAAAGTGATTTTAACTAAAGAATAACATATTTTCAACAAGATTTTTAAATTTTAAGTCTGATACAATAAACTATGTCTTACATGAACTTAAATATTAAATAAATAAACAATTCAACTAATTTTAGGCCCCAATAAATCTAATCCAATCAAATGAAATCGTATCCAATCCACTCTAATCTGAATTCAATTCATTCCCATCAAATTCATTCTAATAAAATAAAATCTATTTGAATCTAATTCATTTTAATAAAATGCTTTTAAATCAATTTAAATCCAATCAATTCCAATATAATCCTTTCTATTCCTACTTATGCCAACTCCACACAATCCACTCCACTGAAACCTAATACAATATAATTTAACCCACTTCATTACAATTCATTCTAATTCAATCCATTCCAATTAAATCCCATTCAATCCAATCCAATGCAATTAGTTCCAATGAAATCCAATCTAAGTAAATCTTACTCATTCGCATCCAATTTAGTCCAAATCATTCCAATTAAATTGAATGCAACCGGATCATATAGTATTCAATCTGCTCCAATCAAATTCAATCCAATACAATTCACATCCATACAATTCAAACTAAGTAAATCCAATGCATTCCAATAATATTCTATAAAATCCACTGCAATCCATTTTAATCCAATCTAATCCATTCTATTCAGGTTCATTCCAATTCAATCCATTTAATTCAATATATTTCAATATTATCCTTTATAATCCAGCAGAATTAACTCCACTCAAACCTAATCCAATATAATTTAATCCAATTGAATCCAACCCAATCCATGCCTATTCATTATAATCCAATCCATTCCAATAAGATCCTATTCAACATTATACAATCCAATTAGTTCCATTCTAATCGAATCCAATACACTCAAATCCGACTAAATCTATTTCATGAAATCCACTCCAACCCGTTTAAATCTAATCTATTCCAAAAAATTAATTCCAATCCAACACAATTAAATCTAATCTATTTCAGATATGATCCTCTCCAATCCAAATTATTCCAACCCAACACAATCCACTCCACTCAAACCTAATCAAATATAATCAAACCTGATCGAATCCAACTTGATCGAATCCAACCTGTTCGAATCCAACTTATTCCACTTCAATTCATTCTAATCCAATCTATTCCAATAAAATCCCATTTAATTCAACCCAATCCAATTAGTACCCATCCAATCGAATCTTATCCAATCCAATACACTTTAATCAAGTTATTTTCCATTTAATTGAAACTAATTTATTCCAATTAAATTTGATCAAATCCACTCCTATCTATTGCAATTAAATCAGCTATTATCTAACCCAGTCCAATATATTCAAATACTATTCATTCTAAATCAGTTCAATCAAATCTGCTCCAATTTATTCCAATTTAATGCAATTCATTTTAATATAATACTCTCCTTTCTAATCCAATCGTTTCCAACCCACTTAAATCCATTCCAATCTAAGCAATTCCAATCAAACACAATAAACTCCATTTTACTCTAACCCAGCCCAATATAATCCACTACAATCCAATCATTTTCAATCAAATCCAATCGAATACAATCGACTCCCCTCCTATACAATGCAATCCACTTCATTTTATTATAATCTAATCCATTTCAATATAAACCCATTCAATCCAATCAAATTGAATTCAATTGAATCAAATTCACTTCAATCCAGTTTAATCCAATTATGTCCAATCAAATCATCTCCATAACAACTCAATCTAATTCATGCCAATACAATTCATTCCAAACCAATTCAATCATTTCACTTCAATTCATTTCAATCCGACCGAATTCGTTCCCACCCAATCCACTTCTTGCTTCCACTTCAATCCAATTAATTCTAATCCAATCTAATTCATTCTAATCCACTCCGACCTATTCCAGTACAATCCTTTTTAATCAAATTTATTACATTCCACTGCAATCCAATCCAATACAATCAACTTTAATCTAATTAATTGCAATCCAATCACATGGAATACCATCCACTCCATTTCAATTCAACCCAATCCTATAAAATTCAATTTAATCAAATTCTTTTCAATACATTTTTATTCAGTCCAATCCATGTCATCCCAATCTAATCCAATTAATTTCAATATACTTTAATTCAATTCAATCGAATTTAATCCACTTCAATCCAATCGAATTTAATTAATTTCCATTAAATTCAATATACTCCAATTTATTCTAATAAAATCCAATCCACTTTGGACGTCCCAAATCTAATCCATTTAAATAAGATGCATTTTAATCAAATTCAATCCAACCCAATTCTATTTAGTATAATCCGCCTCACTCCACTGCTTTCCAATCTTATTCAATCTAATTCAATCCACTCTACTACAATCTAATTTATAACAAATCCAATCTAATTCCTTCTAGTCCGATCCACTTCAATTTATTCCAATCCATTCCACCCTCATTTAATTTCAATCTAATACGATTCACTTCACTCCACTCGAAACCAATCGAATTCATTCCAATCCACTCTAATCCAATTCATTCCAATTAAATTAAATCCAATCCAATTCAATTCTCGAGATGAATGAAGAGTCACACATAATTTGTTGTCACATCACAGGACGCATCGTAATATAAGGAACTGATATACATGTCTATCAGCCAATCTGATTACAATCTCAGTACAGTTTTTTTAAGAAATTTCAAAACCCTTTTAATTGACCATCGGCAATTTTTTACATTTTTAACAGAGGAGGTATTAGATTTGTGTGAAGTTAGACCCACCTCCTACTTTTTGTCAAATGCCCACGTTTTGAGGCCCCCTGAATCCGAAAAGCATGCCTTTTTATTTGTTTGTATGTGTCTATAGATTTTTAGTCTGTCAGCACGATTACTTTTGAAAGAATTGACAGATTGAATTCGGCTTTGTTATACTCTTTAACTATCCAAAATTAAAGGTCAAGTTCTTTAGCCAACAATTTTAGATAAAAATTCAAAAAGTTAGCGCATTTTTAATCTTTTTGAGACCACTTTATCATAATAGTAGAATAATAATAATAATAGAACTTCCAATCTTTTTCATTAATCACTACCCTGGTCGACACTAGTAACACCAAATACTATTACAATACCAGAGCAAATCCAGTTTATGGACATTACAATGATTACTAACGATTTTTGTATAATTTGCATTTTTTTAAACAATCCAATGAAAAGACGCAAAGAGCTTTAACAAAAGAGAATTCACAATCACCAAATCACCCTGGGTGCGCTTACAATTTTCTTTATATATAAAGAGTTAAATATTATAATGTTATATTCACCAAAACAAGTAAGTAAAGCAGCCGTTAAGAAAAATTTAACAGCGATCATCATTTTCTCCAATCATAGATAAAACTTGTAAATAATGATCTTTTCCAGAAACTTAAGTAAATATTCTGATGCCTCCAGAGTGTATGCTACGCAAGCTGGAAATAACTCCTTCTGGAATTTTTTTGTATCAACATGTTCATCTCCAATTAGAGGAAAATATATTTATAGTACAGATTTGCTTAATATTTACAATTGTACATACTTAGAAGAAACGAAGTGCTTTTTATCTCGAAATTGTATGACTTGTCATAACAAGAAATACTATCTTATTATGTCAAGGATGTAAATCTGAATTTATGTGTCTAATCTTAAAAATATGCTTCGTGAGAAGTTTTATTTCTGATCGAAAATTGTGAATTAATGTTCACACACTTCATAAAATGATCGAGATAGAATCTTTATTTTACATTTAAGATGACATAATAAATTTTCAAAGTTGTCATCTCACCTTTCCTGCTATAGTTTTGAGGCTAATTTTAATTTCTTATCTTTTATTTGAGCTAAGCTGTTCAGGTAAAATCTTGTATTTATTAATTGGGAAAACGTTGGAAAAACTTAATTTTCGTTTTTGAGGAAAATACAAAAAATCAGAACAAAAAAAAACGATTTTTTTTCAGTTCCTAAGCTCGGAATTCATATAATAACTTTTTTAAACTGTAATAATATGTTTAATTTAAGTAATTGAAAATATTTTTGAAGTTTAAGAATAAGAATAATGTAAAATGCAATTGCATGATAAAACTAAATAATATTCAGGTTCAAAATTCAATAAAGTAGCTGAAAGTAAAACTACTTCATCAGAAATTTATTGTTTTGGCTGAACATTCCTTATTTTACTTAAAACCCCCTTTGTTGTTTAAAATTTAACTATTTTGCTAAAATTGTTGCTTGTTATAATTTTATTTTATTTTTGTAAATGTCTTTTTCATGCTAAATTAATCTTTTAACTAGATATTTAAATATTCTATTTTTTCAACATTATTTTTATAAACATTAAATCTTCTTGGTAGAAAATTTAACTATTTCTATTAAATGCATCTATTTCGTTAAAAAATGTTTAATTTTTTAGTGTAAAATTCAACTATTCGTTTAACAATTCATTTTTTTGTCCAAGATTTATCATTTCAGTTAAACATGCATTTCTTTGGTTTAAAATTTAACTAATTTGTTGAAAAGTCCACTTTTTTGTCATTATTTTAAATAAACTTTGTTAACTGCAAAATAAGATATTCTATTTTTTCTATAAAGATAATATTTTTAGTTAAAAATACAACATGATAGATAAGAATTTTGTTCCTTATTGACTGTAAAATCGTGCTGAGTCGAAAACTCAAATATTTTGTTTAAAATTCCACTCATTCATTTACAATTAATCTGCTTTGAATAAGGATTCAAATAATTGGTTGAAAACTCGTATTATTAAGTTCAATTTAACTTTTTTTATTGAAGATTTCAACATTTTTTTATAGAAACATAAATTATTATAGTTTTTGTTAAACATTAATGTTTGTTTCAAAAATTGATCACTTCTGTTCATTTTTTTTTCTTAATTGGAAATTAATTGCTTTTACTCAAAATGTATGTTTTTTATTTGTTTTTCGAACTTTATTATTTTGAATTAAAAACTTGATTATGTATAATAATAATAATAATAAAATGTTTACACATTAACAGAATTAATCTCTTATTTTTAAGGTTATTTTGATACCTAAAAGAGAAATTTAGGATGATTATCGAAAAAATTGCTTCAAAAAAAGTCAGCAAGAGTCAGGAAATTTCCAAATTGGTATTTTGTGGCATCATTCATGAACTTACTGGTTGAATTTTAAATAAATTATTTTAAAAGGTCAACAATTTTAATCTTCGAATATTTACACATAAAGTTTGTACATTAGTTCGAAATTTTTCCAAGAAACCTAATCAGATAACTCTTTGATTAAACAGTTTAAACAAGAGGTTTAAAATTGATAAATTTTTTAAATGGGAATTAAATTATTATATAAGGACTAGAAAATATTAATTCTTATGAATTTACGTAATAATCTTAAATTTATTCATATAACTTTTCTATTTCCTCTTTAAAAAAATGAGTAAGTCACTATATTCACAATTCACAAGTATATAAAGAAAGAGGTTATTTGAGTATTACGCATTATTTATTCTGTTCTAAGTGGTTAGAATTTCAGTAGATACAATAAATAGTTCCTATATGAAATTTTACATCAAAAATCATAAGTGAAATTAAAAGTTAAATCATCCAAAACTGCAATTTCGTGATTGTTAATTCTCTTTCGTTAAAGCTTCTTTCGCATTAAAGAATACATTCCGATCATATATCTCGTGCCTTGCACTCGATTTTTGTCCACAATGAGAACTTGTCTACATCATGTTTAACATTATCATATCAAATGTATATTAAATAGATATTTTACCGATTTCGGGAACTGCTTAATCAGATATTGCAAAATAAAGTACAACCTTTATTTATTATGATTGCTTTAATATTTGTTACTCATTTTGAATTAAATTATTTTTATTTTTTGTAAATTTAATTTGTTTATTTTTAATATGATTTTTTACGATTCGAACCAAAAATATGCACCCTAGCGTAAGGTGATTTCAAGGAAATTTTGTTAAACATAATACAGACAAGACATTTTTAAAATAAAATGTTATTGTAGCTTGTATCCTTTTACAAAAATGTAATTTTTTTATATTTTTAATTCATTTTTATCAGAAAAGTTTTGCAACATTTCTAGATCTTTTTTGGTTTAGCAACTTTTGTCTATAAACTTTTTTCATAGCTTGGGTCACTTGTCCAAAAACTTAATTTTTCTATATTTTATTTGATCTCTTACAATTAAAACTAAAAGTATGCAAATTAAAAAAAATTATTTATAAAAGACTTATAGATCTTATTTGCGTATACAACTTTATTTATTGATTTTATTTTTACCTTGTATTTTTTTTCAAAAATTTAATTTTGTTATGTTTTATAACAAATTTTTAGATCTTTTCTGATTGAATGATATCTGCCGATTCACGTTTTCTTCGGATCTTGTTTAGTTCAACAGAAAAATGGAATATTTCATGTTTCATTTTTTTTTGTAAGATCAAAATTTTAAATGTTCATTTTGCAAGAAGATTCAAAAAGTTGTTATGACAAAATTGTAGGGTGTTTAAAAAACGTTTTTTTCCCATTGACTTTTTCACATATAGAGAAAAGGCATTCGGATAAATTGTTCGTGTTTTGGAGTACAACGTACATCCATACATATAATTTCTAAATATAAAAAAGTGGACTCAACAATTTAGTAGAATATACAGACACACTACAGATACACAGACAAATTCCAAAAATAATATTTTTATATTCTCATCAGAGAAGGTATTAGACTTGTGTAAAATTTGACTCCCCCCCCCCTGTCGAATTTTACACAAGTCTAATACCTTACTTTTAATATTATTATACTAAATACTAAGGTGTACATTTCTTTGTGTTTCAGGTACGTATGACTCCTACAGTGGATTTTTCCTATTTCAAAAAAGAATTTTTTGATACCAAATTGGTATGTATACGACGACATAGTTTTACGAATCAATCCTAGAATTTATTCTTAAAAAAACTCATTAAGGATTTTTCAGATCAGAAAGTTGAGGTTTTTTCCGAATTTTTCAACAATTTTTCAATTTTGTAAGTAGAATGAGGTTGGTTTTTAATCAAAGCTACCATAAATGATTATTGAAGAAATTTGGTTTTTAATTATTGCTTTAATTTAAAAAAATCGGCTTTTTTTAATATTCCACTTTTGTCGAGTTTTTCTTGTCGAGGTAATAATAAACGCAATCAAACAAAATATTATTTCTTAAAATATTTAGTATTGTTTATAAGTATATTTTATCATATAATTTATAGGAGGTTGCGGTTTTCCAACAATTTTTCACTCTTTTCGGCTTTTTATTTATAAGCAATGAATAAATAAAGAAACAGAGAACGACGATTCAAGTTTTTTTTAGGTTTTCAATAAACTTTATGTTATAATACAAAATAAAATTTTTACATTAAAAATTAAAATAATTAAATATTCAATTTTATTAAATATTTCTTAGCGCTTCTCATTTAGTTTCCTCAGTTTTTGACTTAATATCGCGTATCGTGTGAGCATAAGTTGGATTTGAAAAAATGTGAAAAAATGGCTGAGGTTACGCTCACATGGCCCTAACTTATCATTTTCATTTTTACATTTAACTATTATACATAATGTTTTTTTAAACATTCAGATAAATTAATTAAGAAAAGTTTTTCAAAAAATAATAATTATATGAGTTATTAATTAACTTACTTCGTTAAAAATAATTTAGTTGAAATATCTTAATTCGATTAAAATAGAAAAAGCAATAATTTTTTTGAAACCCAAATTGTGCTTACACCTTATTATTCCATTATTTGCTTTTATCTCTGCTGTCAGATATCCTTTTTGTTAAACTAATATTTTTGAAATTCTGGCGAAAGTATAAGAACAATTAATCTGAAAATAAATACAATTTTATGAAGCAAATGATTCTTTGTCGATAATAATTGATTATTTAAAAAACGCAAAAGTCTAGTATCACGTAAGGAGAATATATTTATGAACAATAACTAATTGTTATAATAATTATATATGTTAAAATAATTTATGTTATTAAATCAGTATGTTATTAAGAATAACAATAAACTATTTCAACTATTATTTTCTTAACAAAAATTAAATATTATTTAATTAATATATTTGTTCAAGCATGTACGCTTTCAAAACAATATTATTATTAGCTCACTCTAAGTAGAAAGTGGACAAAAATTTGCAACGTTTCAAAAACAAATCGCAAATATCCATCTTTATTATAGAAAAAGATCGTTGTTAACAATAACAATATGGTTAAACAATCAAATTTGTTTAATTGCATGAAGTACGAGTATTAACTAATACTAGTATAAAAGTTAATAAAAAATGGAAAATCATCGAAAAAATTACACCTTACTAGCATTTTTCTAGAGAAGATTCTTATAAATAATAATAATAATAAAAATAATACATTTTCTAAAAATTACTTATAATTAATTGGAATCCTTACTGGTTTGCTCTAAAATGGCTAAAAACAATACTGAGCTGTTTAATAAATTTAATTAAGCGTATGTTTATGAGCAAAAAGTATAACTGAAAATGAACAAGCTTTCAGCTATAAAATAATATTTTAAATACTTAATTGAATACGTTCTGTAAGAATTTAGCAAGCATAATCTCTAATTTCAAAACTTGCGTATTAGTTTGAGGAATGAACAATATCATCTTTAGTTAATTAGTTAAATGTATGAAAATGTTAAATAGTAGTGAGTAACGCAAGGCATAATCAGACAATTAAATGCAGTCTATTTTTCCTCCAACAAATAATAATTAAACTAAGTAATCAATATTTCACAAAAAAATTTAACGAAATTTTTAGAATTTATTATTGTGACTTAAAAAGAAATATATAAACAACGTTTTTAATGTAAATAGACACATTCTTGGTCAGGATTATTAAATGTTATCAATTTTCGCTACGTCATTTTCGATTATCAGAAACATTGACAAAAAATATTTTAAAATAAAATATTATTAAGTATGTCTTATGATAGAAAAAACACTTTTTTGTATCAAAAATAGAAGAAAATTTACTTCCAAAAATGAAAACAAATATTAGTGATGCGAATTTTTGGCTTTCAAAAATAAGCCACAATAGAAAAATCTTTTGATTTGTTAACTGTAGCTATTGAATTTTTTAAAAGAAATTTGGATTTAAAGCAGTTACGCCTTGTATACATATCAAGTAGTTACAGTAAGTATTTGGCCAGACAAAAAAGCTAATCTTATTTCGTTGAAACAATGCTTTTTTTAAACAAAATAAATATTTACGGTCGATAGTGGTGACTGTAACGACAAAGTAATTCACGAAAAGTTTTGGTCAGACCTATAAACTTTCACCACTTTCAGAGACGTAAGGCTTAGTAGTAGCAGTAGTCCTGATCAGACGATTAAAATTAGTTAAATTTTCTCAGAATAATCCTTTTTAAATAGATTTAAAAATTAGCTGACTTAAATACTTACGTAGTAATGCAAAATAAAATTCTTAAGCAATCAAAATTTACCACAAAAGTAAACGAATTGTTTGCAAATTTTTGAATTTCACTTAAAGAGAAATACATGAAGGGCTTTTTAATGTCAATGCAGAGAGTTTTGGTCAGGCTGATAAATTCTAACCTATTTTGGTAATGTTATTTCTGATGATGACTATATATTAAGAAAAAAACCTATGATCTTAAAAAGATACTCCATAGTTAGCCTTGAACATTGAAAATTTTAAGTTTTATATAAATAATTATGTAATAATAGACGAAAGAATTGGAAAATTTGGATTTGAATTAGCTATGACTAGTATACTTATTAATTAATGCAGCGAGTCTTAATTAGATAATTAAAACCACATTTCTTTCCTTAAAATTATCCTTCTTGAATATAATAAGGATATAATAATAATAAAGATTTTATAGAAATCTGAATGATATGTTTACTGATCATTAACTTCACTTTAAAATAAATAAACGAATTTTTTTTTTAAATAAATACAGACAGTTGGGATCAGGCTACTGAATTCCAATAACCTTTAGCACCCTCATCTTAAATAAATACAATCATTACAAGAAAAAATATATTATACTTTAGTTACTTCATTATGCACCTGAGATACTAGAATTTCTCAACTTGACATGAAAAAAAATCTGAAGTCGTTGACAAAAAGATTTTAAACTTGTTCATTTTAAACAGCTATGTCCAGTATCAAAATTAAGTAGTTACAGTCAGTATGTTACAGACTTGCTTATTTGTAATTCAATTATTTAGTATCATAAGACTTAGAGTTTAAGGAATATTTAGCAATGAAATAACGAAATAATATTATTATAAAAGTGTAATAAAACTAATTTTAGGTCAAGCTGCGCCTCAGATATTAATTTTTTTGTTTTGTTTTAGATGAAAAAATCTATATTCATATGCAAAAAAAAAATTAAAAAAGTTCATTTAAATTATCTATGCCGCATGTCAACATTAAGTAGTTAAAGTATATCTTTGTCAGACTTAATATTTAGTTCTTTATTTATTTAGTGACATAAAACTTAGTTTGAGGCATTTTAGCAATGAAATAACGAAACAACAAAATCAGTAATAAAACCAATTAGAGGTCAAGCTGCGCCTGAGATACTGAATTTTGTTTTATTTTAGATAAAAAATAAATCTGTAGTCATACACAAAAAGATTTTTAATATTTTTATTTAAGGCCGCTATGTTGCGCGTCAAAATTAAGTAGTTAAAGTATCTCCTTTCCAGACTTACTATTTAGTTAAATCATTTATTTAGTAGAATAAAACTTAGAGTTTGAGAAATATTTAGCAATGAAAAAACGAAATATCAAAATCAGAAAAGTGTAAAAAAATTAATTGTAGGTCAAGCTGCGCCTGAGATAATAAATCTTTTTATTTTAGATAAAAAATAAATCTGTAGTCATACACAAAAAGATTTCAAATATTTTTATTAAAGCAGCTAAGTACGGTGTCAAAATTAAGTAGTTACAGTCTGTATTTTCCAGACTTAATATTCAGTAACTCATTTAGTAGCATAAAAGATAGATTGAGGAATATTTAGCAATAAAATAACGAAATAAAAAACAATGAAACTACAATAAAACTAATTATAGGTCAAGCTGTGTCTGATATATTAAATTTTTATTTTAGATGATAAAAATCTGTATTTACACACAGAAATAATTTTAAAATTGCATTCAAAGCATTTAGGTCAGGTATCAAAATTAAGTAGATAAGGTATGTCTTCGTCTGACTTACAATTTAGTAATTCATTTATTTATAGCATAAAACTTAGAGTTTGAGCAATATTTAGCAATGAAATAAACAAATGAAGAAATAAGGAAAGTGTAAAAAAAATAATTTTAGTTGACCTAAAATTATTTTTTTTTAATTCTGTCTTTGCCAGAGTTGTTATTTAGTCATTGATTTATTTAGTAGCGTAACACTTAGCTTTTGAAGAATTCCTAGCAATGAAACGACGAAGTAAGAGCAGTATAACAAAACTGATTTTAAGTCAAGCTGCGTTTGAAATATTCCAATTTTATAATTTTAGATGAAAAAAAATCTATAGTCATACACAAAAAGCTTTTAAAATTTTCATTTAAAACTGTTAGATCCTTTCTCAAAACTAAGAAGTCACAGTCTGTCTTTTCCAGAGTTTATATTAAATCATCAATTTATTTAGTATCATAAAACTTAGTTTGAGGAATATTAAGCAATAAAATAAAGAAATAAGGAAAGTCTGATTAAACGAATTTTAAGCCAAGCTGCGCCTAGAATATTAAAATTTTTTAATTCAAGCTGAAATAAAATCTGTTGTCACATACAAAAAGATCTTTTAAATTTTAATTTAAAGCGGCCATATCAGTTCTTAAAAGTAATTAGTTACAGTCTGTCCTTTTTTTACTTCCTGTTTAGTAATCAATTTATTCAGTAGCATTAAGCTTAAAGTTTGAGGAATAATCAGCTATGAAATAACAAAATGACGATATGAGAAAAGGGCAATAAAACTGACTTGAATACAACCTGTGCCTGAAATATTAAAAATCTTTAATTTTAGATTCTTTTAAATCGTTAGTGATACACACAAAGATACAAAATATTTTTATTTTAAGCTGCTATGTCCAGCGTCAACATTATTAATGCACATTCCGCCTTTGCTAGAGTTTCTATTTAGTCATTCATTTATTTAATAACATAAAACTTAGTTTCACAAATATTTAGCAATGAAATAACAAAATAAAGAAATAAGGAAAGTGTAATAAAACTAATTTTAAGTCAAGCTTAGGAGAGAAACTGCGAAATGACTAAACAGTGTAAAAGAAAATGGCAATTACTTTTTATTTTGGTCTGATTGCACCCCTGAGACTTGGGGGTTAAAGTCGAAAGAGCGTGAGAGAGAAAAGGGGGTTTGAGGGGGGAGGAATGGGAACTTCGAAACGATTATCTGAGTTTTAAAACAAACTCTCAAGTGTCTGCAGAGTCCTCTGCGAATCAGTAGGCGGGGAAAAGGGTGAGTAAAGAGGGTGGTGGTGGCAGGGTGAGATAATATGCTAATGCCAGTACGGCGCTACATCGGAATTTAAGAGGATCAATGTGTACAGGCCATGTATAAGGTATTATAGTCGTCTATATAAGGATTTCTGACGATTATGGGATGTATCAAAATTTAGCAGCTAATCTATAAAATCACTAAGCCCAACAGAACACCCTTTTGAATGTATTATTTTTAATAACCAGTTGTTTATAAAAAATACCAATCAGTTATAATAATCTAAGGCTTAGTTGGATAAACGAAGGCCACAAGGTTTATAAACAAAATACAATTTTTTTTTAATGGGTAAAATTAATATTTCTTTTTTCTGGTTAACTGGAAAATAGCAATATACATAGATTTATGTAGTTTCAACTTTATTATAATTTCACAATTACTACTTTGGTGAAATTGAATATATATATTTATTCTAAAAAATGCTAAATATTTTTTCAAAAGTTTCGTTCTATGATTTTCTTTCACTAATTGAGCGTTTTCGATGATATTGAAGGGTGATTAAAAAATAGAGTTAAGGTTGTGATAAATTTAAAGGAAATACTTTTTAGTTAAAAATTAAACTATTTTTTTTAATAAAGAGCAATCCCATGTTAAATCATCTTAAGAATTTAAGCTATTGTCGGTAATTTAGAAAAAAAATTTTGTAAATCCAACTATTTTATATTTCAAATTCGGAGTTTTTTAAATTAAAGCATTTACTGCTACATTTTTCGTTTGGGAATTCATTTTTTTGGTTGAAAATAATTATTTTTATTAAAAAAGGGGGAGGGTCGGTAAGGCCAGTTTTTGGCCTAATTTATTTTTGGACCAAAAAATCTGAAAAAATTATGGCAGTATCTTATAAGTATCCCGAGTCGATTGCACGCTAAACGGACTACCCTCCACCCCC